>NC_142009.1:180063084-180239866 GCF_049901735.1 Notechis scutatus
AAAAAATTCTTGGACAAAAAAATAAAAATCAAAAAGAACAGTGTAAAAAGATGAGGGAGCTTCCCAAACACGAAATAAAAAGTTCGAGTGCAGATAACAAGCATTCTGATTTCCTAGCCACCTGTAGCTTTGATGTAGGAAACCAAGCAGCATCTCTTCAAAAAACTTTTATCATTGAACAGGTCCTCATATAAGATAAGATAGCTCTTTAGTTATTCCACAAAGATGTCACAGGGTGTACACTACGCCAAGCGATATCCTGCTTGGTTTTGACTGAACAAGGCACGAATATAGCTGATTGTAGTTTAATAAAACAGATGTCTTGAGGTGTAAATCTGGCCAGGAAATGAACCTGGGGGAGGACTGGAGGAGGGACTGGGTAGCGATATACATGCTGTAGACTAGAGTCATGTGTATCCCTACCATAGTCAAGCCAACAGTCATTCCTTTAGTCCTTGGTCTGATTGGAAATCGCCAAACACTTTTAAGTAACATTTTTACTTCAGCTTGAGGGAAGGGAGGAGAGTGAAAAGAGAAACCTACTTTCTTCATGTTCTTTAAGCATCCTGACTGAAAAGAGAAGGCAGAAAAAGCAATAAGGCACCATTTAAAGGTTACCTCTGCCAAATTAGGGAATAGAACTAACAGAAACCAGAAAAAGAGAAAAATTCTAATAGGTCTCTGGAAACTCAATCCCAGATAAGCAAGGTGACTGAAACACAAATCTATGCATGTAAAAATAAGTGGGAAGCTTGCCTTTTGTCCCAAGACTAGAGAGCCTCCAGCTTACATCCTCAGCTGTTAGGTGGTGAAGAAGGGAGTAGAAAGGAAACTGTCACTATGGATACCATAGAACAGTAAAAGAATCCTACTATTGGTGAATTTACACCTTTTGGGAGCAAAGAGAGAATCTTATCTCATGCTAAGCTTTCCCAGTAGGAGCACATGGCATAAGTTTTTTTTATTAAAAAAACGTGGGTACTTTCAAGATGACCAAATAGATTGCTACAGAACTGGCATCACATATTGTTGTTCATTTTTTTGTCAGCAGAGATAAGAACTACCTAGTGGTCACACTTTGTCAAAGACACTAGAATATGCATGAGATTTTTATATGTTAAAATTTTATTTGCAATCCAAAAAGGAAGAACTAATAGCAAAAAAGCTAACAGATTTAGAACTATCCATTAATAAACATTCTCTCAAAACAATAGCTGGGGTTCTGAGGACTCTCCTGATCAATACTGGATAGACAATGAAAATATCCAGAATAAAGATGACAAATGCTTTGCTCTTGTAGTTTGAATTCCTCTAGTGTTATTGAATTAAATAAAAGGTAGTAGCATCATTTTAAAAACTTAAGCATAAGAGAAAAGTCTATTAAATGGCAAAGTGGACTGTAGTTTACAAATATCCCATTATGACTTTATGTTTCTGAGGTCACAGGAATGTTTTTTGTCCAGATACAGAATAGCAGCAGTCTGTATAGGCATACAATTTGTGTACCATGAATATTTTATTTAGAGAAACAAAAAGACAGATTGTTAAGCTTTGTTAATATATGACTGACTGGGTCTTGGATCTGATGCTATCACAGAGTATGAATATAGTATTACAAATAAGTCATAAAAGAAAATATTACAATACATTCCCAGTCCTTTATTCCTACTGAGAGTCGAGGGCCATTAACTCTTAATCACTTGAGTACTTTCAAGTTTCTATTGTGGAACCTAAACAAGCAAATAATCTGATTTTATTAACATTTCTTTGAAGCAGTATCCAATATATTAATAAATAAATCTGTGACAAAAACTTATAAAATTTATTGCAGGTAATCCAAATAGTTATGATAAAACTATAACACACTTTTTAAGTTATTATTTCTATAATTCTTACCTCAGTGGGAATCCCCTGCTCCTATGTATAATTTTTTAAGAAATAATATAAAGCCTCTGGTGCTAATTGCCAATTAAATGTGCAGAATCCTGATCCTAGTGTAACTGTATCCAAGGTTTTTGAAGTTTGTTTAGTATAAAATTATATCTCTTGAAAAAGTAGCTGTGGGCTATATGTATATATAATTATTCTTTTGAAGCTGTCTGAAGTCTTGTACATTTGTCTGATGCCTTTTCACTGGTATTTTCCATTTTTGCAATTCGAGAACCAAACTGCATGGCTCGTTTTGGCAAAACAGCAGAGGCCGTCAAACCAAGCTCAGCAGCTACTAGGCGCAAGAGCAATTTTTCTCCAATCCCACGAGGTAGAGCCAGGTTTGCTTTTTCCCATACAGGAAGCAAGTTAAGAAATGACACGACCTCTTCATCAAGAAAGGGAAATCTGAAAGGGAAAAGTATAGCAAGAAAAATAAAATAAAATTTTATAAACAAATGAAAAAAAAGCTTTCTTTATTGAACTGGTTTGGTTAATTAATTGTATATTTCAAAAAAATGTCCATTTTTAATACATTCATCTATAAAAAGTCATTAGCGCAAAACTGTAGGCAGCTACTACCTGAATGCTATGACAATTGTAGTTAACTGCTCCCATTAATTTCAATGCTTTAGTCCAGATCTAGATTGTTTCTGTTTACAGTACACTGAAATATTGTAAATTTATTTATTTCTATAATCATCTATCTCAACAACTGCATTTTTTGTTTTCTTTCAGTGAAAACACCTCAAGGACCCAGATAATAAGCCACTTTAGTCTCAACATCTTTTCCTAATGCTATTTCACAGAATTTCTTGGACCCAAGCCACTGAGATTGTTTGCACAGAGAAGAAAATTAATGATAAAAATTATTAAATATTATTCTATGTTCTCTCCCATCCCAAGAGACAAATGCATCATAGTTAATGTCTGTGAGAACCTCACAAACAAATCTCATGGATCTATTCCAAATGTTTTTTTTTTTGGATATGGCAATTATTAGTACTGAATTAATAGCTATTAATACTATTGAAGTCTGTGATATTAACTATCAGAACAGAATAGTGTATTATGCATGACCAAAAAGGACTTTTGAAAATAGATTCTGTCTTCTTTTACCACAACATGTGGATTGCTTCTTTCATTTATCTATTAGATATTTTCTGCCTTTATTCCTTATCATTATTTGAATTTTAATATGTCCAGTCAAGGACAGTCTTATCTATTGCACACTTGCTTACCTAGCTTCCTTGCCATGATCTCCAATAACTCTATCATCTCGACCCAGATTCCTAGAAGAAATACGACTTAGTTCCATTTCTAATTCTTTAGTCAAGCCCTCAAAACCACTTTTTTTGAAGCAAACACGGTGTCTGGAATACCCTGCAAGTTGTTCATCAGCTCCAATTCCTGTAAGGACAATCTGTAATGAATATAGAAATACAACCTGTAATGAGCAGAGATTACGGAATACTAACATAGACATTAACGTTATATTCCAAATAAATCCAAAAATAATTTGCAATAGAGAATCCAATTTATACAAGATATTTAACAGATTAAAATTTAGCCATCGCCACAAGATATAGCATGGTTATATAAAAACCACAATGATTTTTTTTTACTAAGACTTCCAAAATATGAAAAAAAGATATTAAATCATTTGTTTTTGAAGTCTGATCATCAAAATATAACAGAAATTAAAATTGTAAACCCAAAAAGTAATTAGATTTTTTTTTGTTTCTGTTGCAATTTCCAACGCTAAAGTCAATGTAGCTGCATGTATCTACTTCCTTGTATACTACAAACATTCCCTAAACCTCTTGGTAGCATCATTTTACTACAGAGCACTCTTAATTTTACAGTTATGCATGTAGTGTAGGTTGTATGTGTAGTGTGAGTTTTAATATGTTGGAGATCAATCCCATTAGACCCCAATGAGATTAGTCCCTATTAAGTAGCATTAGGCTGCAATGCCAGTTATGGAGTTTAAACAGTTTTATGCAACTTTAATTGAAAAGAATGGAGAAGATCAATAAATTCATACCTTTGCAGGACTTTTATATGGTTGAGTGGCTCCCTGATTGGTAAGCAGACCCTCTCCTCTAGAAGCAAACCACACGGCACAACCTATACTGTCATCCAAAACAGTATCCAGTGGATAAATTAAGTGTCTTATATGTTTCATTCTCATTGCTTTTAAATCCTCGAGTGTAACATTGATTTCCACAAAATTCCAGGTTCTTGAAGGATTAATTATCTTTAATTCTTCTAATCCTGCCCTGCCAGTAATTCTATCAGGAGCATTAAAAGAAGGAGAAGAGTCACCGGTCGCAATATTCTTGACATTTAAACATTCCTTACAAGGGGGAAATTTTTTCTTCTCTTTGCTACATTTTTTAACAGAACTGTTTTGGTTACTTTGGCCTGTAACCTCGAAGGCCACATTGAGAAGATCAATTGGTTCCTCCAAAGGGACATACCTGTCAGCAAGGGCAGCTATAATCATGGAATCAAGGCCACCAGAAAAAAGTATGGCAATATATGATTTCTTCAGATCTGTATCAGATATTTCTCCTCTGAATGGTTCACTGTTTCTCATTAGACATAAAATTCGTTTCTTTACAGCTCTACTCAATACATCAATAAATCGGTGAACTCTTTCCTTCTTGTGATGTTCTGCAAGAATTTTTTGAAGATCTTCCACATCAGCTACAGTCGAGGGAAAACTCAATAATTGGGATTCTACTGTCATGTCAGAAATTTCCTTATTTAAAGGAATGATAGGAGCTATCAAAGAAGTGGATGTATTCGTCACAAGAGACACATAAGCAGGTAAAGATTTAGAAACTATGCTTAAATCTACAGGGACTACTTCTCCAACTACATTTTGTCTGGGAGGAAATCTCCAAGGATATAATATTAAAGTAATAGATTTATGAGCAACACAATCCTGCAGGTTCATCTGAAAAATCCCTGATGCTGGAACTTCCAGCCACTGATTACTACAGGCAGAACTAACAGAACTCAGTACAAGAGCATCACTCTCTTTATTAAACTGCCACAGCAGACTTCGACGGCCAAAGTAGTCCCTGCCAAACCATAAGCAATGCCTGGATGCCTGATAAAAAATAAAAGACCATGGACCTTGAATGGAGGACAGCGCTGTCAAAAAATCAGAGTCACTACTGCAAGAGCAGAGTCGGCGAAAAATAACTTGAGTGTCATTCTCTTCCCTTTCCATAGAAAATCCACTGAAGATTTCTCCATTCCAAAGGAATACATTACCAGAGTCTTCCAATGGCTGTGGAGTCATTGGTCCCCTTAAATGAAGTACATGGCCAGAAAATAAGCACCAATATGGAAGATGAAAAACAGTCTTTTCCAGCTGTTGGCTTCTATCAGGCCCCCTTCTTTTAAGATTATTTAGGATATCTTCTTTCAAGATATTACTTCTGGAGGCATGAGCAGATAAGCTGATCACACAGCAAATTCCACACATTGTAAACTTGTATTGGACTTAGTTATTTCTTGGTCTTGCTCTTTTCTGAATTTTCTATTTCTTGATGAGTCTTCTTTAGTTCATCTAAAGTAACTGGGGAGGAAACGAAAATCTCACTTTTAACATATTGATTAAAAGGTGTAGAGAATTGTGCAAATATTTAAAGTAGCTTATAAATACATATAAAATTATGTTCAATGCAACTCTAGTGTAGAGTACACGTTTACCATAACACATGCACAAGAATCTGTCTTACAGTCTTTCCAAATACATTTATCCAGAGTAGGAACAAATATCAGCTTCATATGTTTCACTCCCTATAGAGTGCAACAAGAGACAAATGGTCTGGTCAGTAATTCAGGGATACCTCAACCAAAGTACAGAATGGAAGAAGTCTTCTTCATTGTCACTGCCTTTGGTAGACATGAAAAATATAGCAGTATGAAAAGAGCATTATTATTGGGACTTACTGTTAAAATAATTTATGAAAGAAACTCTCCCCTAGAGATAATTACTACCATTTAATTCAATGTTTTTAAAGCAGGGCTGGAAAATACATGCTAAATCCTTTTTTAATGACCTTCAGAATATTGCCTGCCCCATGTATAATTGAAATGAAATATCAGATTCTTATCTGCATAAAAACTATGCTTAATAATGAAACCTCCTCGTTATATATTATTTAGCTGATTGTTTAATCTGTTTAAACATTAATCTGTAAATGCCAAATAAATATAATTAAATTTTTGATATATAATCTTGATTGCGATATCCTCAATTAGCTCAAAATCAAATTGACAGAATTACAACTCTCTAGCTAGATGGAAAATTATTAGTTCTGGAGTTGCCTAATTAACATTAACTTAAACAACAGTATCTAACTTTCATGTTCTAAAAAGCTTGAGACCTGATCCTGAAGATTTTCAGGGAGGCTCTTGTGTATGTATTCCCACAGTATGTTATATGATGATAAAGGAAATAGTTTTCTCTACTATAGCATTATAGAATGGAGGATCATTCCCAAAGGGAAGGGATGAGCAATACATGACCTTCCAGTTATTACAGAACTAAAAATTTTAATATACTTAGCACTGCATTTTATGACTGCATTATTTAGCAGTCAAAATTCCAATCCTAATTACCACTGTTAAATGAAGACTACCTGCATAGGCACACATTAAGTTTCTTTCATATAGCATGATTTTATCACTTCAGATAAAAATAACCCATTGAGCATATAAAAATGCCAATATTCTATACTACAACCCGAGTGTGAAAACAAAAATGTCAATTCATCTCACTGAATACTATCAACTTTAATATTAAGTTATATATTCTAAAATGTCTAAAATATAAATATATCCAAGGAACATACTTTTGCATTCGGAGAGAGTTTGAGTTTTGTCTGCTAGAAAGAATATGTTGCTGTTTGGTTGTTGTCTGTATACTTTCTGCAAATTAAAAAGAAACAGCCTGAAAGGTTCAATGTTAGAGATAAGATTTTTTCTAGTTTTCCCTTACGATTTCTGAGTTACCTATATCCCACTGAAACTGAAAGTAGAAAATCTATAGAAACAGATGTAAAATCCTCTTCAACCAAAACAAAGCTTGCTTCAAACCCCCCAACTTTTTTTTAAAAAAAGTTTGCAAGTTAGCTCTATTTTTGGAATCATATAATACAATCTTTCATTTTTAAGATGAAAGATGGCATTAAGATGGCATAAGTTCAGGGTGGTAAACAAATAATAAATGCCAACAAAATATACAAATCGCTCATAGTAAAGCAAAATCTGTAAATCATTTAAACATAACTAACTATAGGATAGTAGAAAATGGTAGGAAACGAACGGTCATTCCAACATATTTTACCACTTTCCATAATGCCACAAAGAATAGGACCAGATGTATTTCTGAGTGTAACATGTTTTATAAAATGTTTTATAACATGTTTTATAAAATGTGCCTCCTAATCTATATCCCCCTGTTTATTTTTTATAGGTAGGATCCTTAGCAGGCCCTCCTTAGATGCTTGCACACAACTTGACAACAATGGTGATGAAAGCAGTTTCTATTGTGCTCTACAGCTGTGGTTCTTAGGGCTTCATAGGGACTAATGGGTATTTTCAGCTAAAAGCCTACTGAGAGCCAATGAATAATGGCAATGCAAGTGTGGTTCCAAAGAAGCCAAGGTTCCAAAGATGCTACCATCCCAGCCACATTTGACAGCAGTTACAATTTCTGTGTTATCCTCAATTGGAGGCCCATATTGAGTAGTCCTGGTCCATGCAGCTTTTGGGGGTTGAATTCTCAGTATATCACTCTGAGGTTAAAAATTAATTCTTAGCTGGATTACATCAAAAAGACGATTGTCCCCCCTTTCTCTATTTAGTAACTCTTAGTAACAGGTTTAACTATCCCCTGTAATCATGGAAGTAGTTTTCAGAGGAATTTGCCAAAAAAATCAGTAAAAACAAGGCAGTTCCTACTGCCAGCTTTGTAATCTAAAAGACAAATCACAAAAATGCATTCACCTTGCATATCGTAGCATGTTTATTAGATTGATTTACAAGTTCTCACTTTATATGTGACATTTAACAAAATGCTCATATCAACAGAATGCTATTTCTTTTAGAGTATGGTTTCTATTTTGCACAGAAGAAGCTATGCTGCAAGAATGCATACATGTGGAAGTGCTGGATGTTGCATATTTTGATTTACACATTTATGTATTACTATGACTGTTGCTCCATGTAGGTTACTTCTGGTTTATCAATAATAGCCATTATCACTATACATTTATAGCATTAGCTTTATGGAATAAATAAATACCAACAAATGATGGAACAAGTAGATGGAATTGGATCAAAACTTGTTACCAAATCATACAAGACCATCACAATTCAACCAGTTTAATAAAATAATATATTTTAGAATGTCAGCATACTTTCACCTACTCATTCTACATTGGCAAAATGCTCAAATAAGTATACACCTTGGTATCAGTTATAAATTCCTTTATAACTAGGAATAATCTATTATAACACAGTTATAGTTACTTACACGGTTTTTCTTCAAGTTGGAAATTTCATCAACTACAATTTTTTGCTCTTTAATCTGCAATTAAATGATGAAAAAAGATCTCACTTCCATGAGAAACAAGCCCAAGATTTTCAAGTATAATTTGTAAACTAGCTTTTTAAATCTCCCTAACATATACATTTAAAAAAGTAAAATAAACACATCTTATTTACCATGCATCACATTCATTCCATCATAAATACTAACAAAGTGATGTCTATTTAGAAACTCTTGTTCTTCACCCAGAAGTGTCAAGCAACATGCAAGTAAGAGATGCCCTATTATTACAGTCTGAGCTATCTGATGGGCAAGAATGCTTCTCCTATATCACTTGCAGCCTAAAAGCTATTGCTTAATCTTCACTCCATTCAGAAAATATTTAAAAGCCCATCTTTTTACCTACCAGACGTTTAACTTTCAATTGCCTTATAATTCAAGCATTTATTTTAATTTCCATTGTAAATTTTTGAATTGTTTTAATTAAAAAAAACCTCCCCTGAGTAGAATAGAATAGAATAGAATAGAATAGAATAGAATAGAATAGAATACTTTATTGGCCAAGTGTGATTGGACACACAAGGAATTTGTCTTAGTGTAAACACTCTCAGTATACATAAACAAAAGGTACATTCGTTAAGAATCAAGAATCATAACATACAATATTTAATAATAATCATAGGGTACAATCAACAATCAAATCATACTAGGAAACAGTCAATATAAATCGTACTGATACAAGCAACAAAGTTACAGCCCTACAATCACAAGTGGGTACTCAGAGGAGTAGAAACATAGAATTTAGTTCAGATAAATATACATTTAAGTCATGTCAGTAAATAGTATCTTCTAGAAATACTTATATCCCAAACATAGTTAAATGATTCAGTTGATAAGAAAACTTAGATTGTTACGGTTAGAGATTGCATCCATTATAATTACAAATAAGTTCTAAAGCTCAGATTTTAAGACATTTACTATCATCACATGGATTCATATGACAAATCTATTTTCCCTCATCCAGCCATTTTTTTTACATTTACCTATAATTTTTGCAACAAGTTTCTTAACTCTCCAGCTTCAGCAAAGAGCAAAAATGTTTCTACAAATTCAAAATAATCCAAACTGTATTTCCATGCTAAAAGAAGCATCCCCATCTTCAATGGGAATTGTTCTTTTTAAAAGGACAATTGTATTTTTTGAAGATAAGTTATTATTTCAACAAAGTGCACTACATTAGGCTGCATGTAAGCCCCATGTCCAATGAAGCCTGATCCTTAATGTATGTTTAGCATAGTTTGGGGTCTGGGCTATAAGACTGTTGGTATCACTAAACAGGAGTCCTTTCTGAAAGTTATTCTGTTGCATTTCTTGAAAGCGGTTTTAGTACTATTTTATCAAGATTCTACCATCAGCAGTAAATTGTCCATATTAGTGTTTCTTCTATTAATTTCACTGTTTCTCCACTGACCTTTCTGTTCAGCTCTTCTTTATCAGGCAACTTTGACCCTTCCCCCCCTTCCCTTAATAGTGCTTGGCTTGACATCTGCTCCTGTTGAGTGGTCAGAAGCACCCCAGGTTCTTTTCCAATAGCAGATATAGTCATTTACTGCTCCTTTGACAAGTTAAAGGCGACAGGAACTCAAGACCTGAAGAAAAGGCAAGAAACCAGAGTAATTCTCCAATAACATTCACAGCCAGTAGCCAATGCAAAATGCATTTATGTGAATAGGTGTGGTGATAGAAGTACCCTTCCCATATGCATTTGAGTTGCTTTCTCAACCAAACCTCCAAGATGCCTCCCCATCCCAATTCTTTTTATTTTTTTTGCAAAGTGGTAGTAGTACTTTATTGTCATTGCAATTGTACAATGAAATTAAATGCCATTTTAAGCGCACATTATACATAAGAAAATTATAAAAAATAAAGCAAAAACACATATCCTTCACATTCTATGCAATTGAATTGAAAAACCCCTGGTATTGCATTAATATTGCACTATACAGTAGAATTCAATATAGTTACTGCTCTGGGATAGAAACTGTTTTTCAGCCTAATTGTCCTTGTCTTTAATTGTCCTGTACTGTATGCCAGATGGCAATAGTTCAAAAAAAGGGTGCACAGGATGAGATGGATCTTATTGCTTGAAGGGACCTTGTAAGAAAACATTCACAGCAAGCTGAGTTAACCCTCAGAAGTGCCAGAGGATGCCTGTGTCAGGAACCTGTGGCTGAGGAAACCCAAAGAGTTAGTAGTATGGCTAGCACCTGCCCTACTTGGAAGGGATAAATAATATGGTCAGCCACATAGGTTTATTCCACACATTCCAACCTCATGCTATAATTTCCTTTGTCCTGCCTTTGCAATGTATCTGTAGTAGGCTGTTATCAATAACCACAATTTCCACTAGTTAAGTACATTATTAGTCTGTATATATTCTGCTTTTGTTCAACACATTGCAAAGTCTTAGCTGGGAGTCCAGGAAATACTGTTTTATTGACCACGCTAATAAAATTATGCTGCCTCTTCAGAGTAACATAGATGCTTTATGGAGCCAAATTTTGGGCACAACACAGGTGAGCATTCTCACTTCTTTTTCTATATATTCTTTGTATTCTCAAGCCCAGCAATATGAACTGATCCTCAAATTCCAGCTTAGGCATGAAAACCTAAAGGCTGTGTGTCTTTGGGCTAGTCAATCGCTCTCTTTCAGCCCAACTCACCTCAGAGGGTAGTTATCGTGGGGAAAATAGGAGGAAAGTGTATTAGGTATATTTCCAGCCTTGACTTATTAAAAATAAAGGTGGGACAGAAATAAATTAAATATCAGACTCAGGAACAGAGGCAGCCTTGTCCCAGGATGTCTTCACCAGCCGCATTAAAGAGGGATAATGGGAATTAGAGTTCAGTCTCTGAAGGGGTACATATTGTGAATTCTTGGTCTCCAACCCCCAAACCCACCCCCCATTAGAGAATCTAGAGCAGCGGTGGGGAACGACGGACTCTTTATGATTTGTGGACTTCAAGCATGGTTGGCCCAGGAATTCTGGGAGTTGAAGTCCACAAGTCATAAAAGGGCTTATAGTTCCCCACTCCTGCTCTAGAATATCCTCAGACCCAGCCGCTCCAAAACACGCTTCCTCCCCCGTGGCCCGTCCCTAAAAATCTGTACAATATTAATTTGGTTATTTAATTCTCGTAGTCATACGTACAATTTGCTTCTCCTGGGGACCTTGAAGCACAAGCCATTGGACTACTCTGATTTTGATTGGATGCGCGATATGACGAGCACGCGTTGCAACCAATGAACTGAAGCTGGCGGAAAACGCAGCACGGGATGTAAAAAGGAACTTATGAGAAAAGGCCAGCGGAGGAGGGGCTTGGTATCTTTATCATAGATTTATGACAAACGAGATTGACTCCTAATTAATACAGTATACTATTTTTTTTTTTTTTTGTTTTGCTTATACAGAAAGTCCAATATGCGCCAGAGAATATAAAGCTTCTATACCATTGGGTGATTGATTGGAGTCAGAGAAGCAATTAAGCTGGATTCTTTTAGTTGAGACTTGCATTGCATTTGGGACCGGAGGGCTTGGAGGAAGTCAGCAAATCAAAAAAGCTGTTTAAGAATGACATTCAAACTATAAAATTTGGAGAATAATTTTATTTTTGAATTGAGCGAATTGCTTATCTTTCTTGTGGGGACCCCATTTTTGCAATCAAAGTATTTTGTATTTCCCATCCTTGCTCTAACTTAAATGTTTTGGGGTGGGTGTGTTTTGAGTCCTGGAGACAAGTCTCCGCAACTTTCTTGGCCAAATTTTCCGAAGTGGTTTGCCTTTTGCCTGCTTCTCAGGGCTGAGAGAGACCGACCCAGGGTCGCTTTTTTGTGTGTTTTAATCATTACACCAAACTAGCTCTTAAATGTATGCAATGCATTTACTGTATGTAAGACAGCATGCAGTGTATTTTGAAACAATTCATACAATCGGCAAAATTAATAACAAAGCATTATTTCAACTTAGGTTTCAGTTCCTGAAGTTTCATTAGCCGATGTACTCAACTGAGCCCGGAACTATTATACCCTACCGCGAAAACAGAGCAGTCACGATTCAAATAAGAAATTTGACACAGGCAGCGTGTACATTACACTCTGCAAACTTTTCTCCAGAAATCATTTCGGACTACCTAGTCTGCAACTCAACAGTGTCGCTCTACACTCCTGGAACACATCTTAAATTGCAAGTCGGGGGGAATCACATGCCCGCTGAAGTTACAAAGATACGGCAAAGACTTAGCAGCTGGGCTGTCTATGCAAATTTCTTGCTAACCAAACTCATATTACTTCTTACCCAATGTTAAGCAAATCCATTCCACTTTCAATATGAAGACGGGGGGGGCGTTCACTGAAAGCGGAACGGATTTGCTCAAGAAATCCTAACCGGGGCAAGAGAGACACTCTTGTCTAACCCCTCTCTTATGTATCAGTACTTTCAATCGAGATCTTCAACCGTGAAAGCAGGAAAACGGATGGAGCCCTCCCCTTTACTTCCTTTTAGGACCCAGTACGATAGAGCTCCAGGAAATACTTCGGCTAGAGAGGTAGCGACTGTTTCTTCCTGGATTTCCCGGAGGGGAGGGGCACGAAGGTTGGAGGTTGGCTCGCGTGGAAAAATGGTGGCGCGCGAGGAGCTCCGCGTGGTTCGCTGCGGCGGGAGCTGGTTGAGTGATTGTCGCGCGGTGTTTTCTGCAGATTCGAAGTTAGTAGAATTGGCGAGTTGAAGAGCTCTTCTTTTCTCTTGGGCGGCGAATTTCCATTGCGTGGGAAAGCTGCAATTGCAAGAAGGACGGCGTTTATTTTATTGACATGTACCTGCGCGTATGCAATGCACTTGTAGATAAAATGCTTGCGCTGATACATCATGTAGAAATATAAGCCGGGAATATTCACCTGATTGTAGTAGTAATGTCTTTTCTGGGTTAGGCTGTTAATATCTTTAGGTAACTGCTTTTGAACTCCAAAAATTTACTTTAGGATGAATTTGCAGTCCGTAATGTCACTTCGAAAGGAGAAAGTGCCATAGGATCTGCAGTTGGCTTCCCTCTTATTACCATTCTTGCTGTAATGTTTAGTCTTTATGAATAGAAAGTCTAGTTTTTGGGTAAGTCATGTAAAAATAGAGGCACATCTCTTTTGTTTTCTTGTAGACTCTGGACATCACTTCTCTGGGATTTTGGCTTATAAATTTCTGGTGGTGGGTCTATGTTTTGTTTTATTTGATGTGAAATGTAAAATGATACAAGTATATGAATCTTAATAGGTTTATTATTGCTTCATATTTATTGAAAAGACATTTATCCCATATTCTGCTCTTGAACAACACATCCAGGTCAATGCAGAGTTTTAGTGCTGATAGGTCACATAGTTTAGTGGATTTTGAGCACCTTTCTTTTTATTTTAGTCTTTTAACTTTAATGTTAAAGATCTGAGGAGTCATGTTTTCTAATTCTATACAGTATGTTGTTAGAATTACATAGATGCCTTTTACATTAACTTTTTTTTAATCATTTACAGGTATCTTCTATGTGCTTCAGGTGACTACATTAAAGTCTACAGTACGCTTACAGAAGAATGTCTACATATCCTACAAGGTCACAGCAATCTAGTGACAGGAATACAGTTGAATCCCCAAAATCATTTACAGGTTGTTATCAGTTTGATTAAGGCATTTTAAACTTAATTCTTGCATGTCACTTCATTTCACACATCATTAGGGTAGAGGGACTAAAGGGCTAATAATTGAAAATTGGAGTTTGCTGAAAATAGGATTAGCTGTCTATGACTCTAAACTTGTGAAAGCTTTGTATGGTTTTTACTTTTCACTGTTCATCTAGAAGGCTATGCTTACCTCTCAATTAAATAGCTGGGCTTATACCAGTCCAATTGTAGCATGTTGTGAGTTTGACACTTCTCTTCTGAGCCAGCTGCATTAACTTACTACCGTAGTTTCTTGTACACATTTAAAAGTTCAATGTCATTTGAGGTCTGCATAGTTTAAAGCAAACTAGGGAAACTTGTTTTTTTAGACTTATTGGATCTCAATTTCCATTATCTCTGATTATTGGGCATGCAGTTAGGATTGAGAGGGCCCCAGGAGTAAACGCTGCTTCTCATCTCTATCCTTATATGGAAATTGACTTGGTTAGGCTGAGAAGTACCTTTTGCATCTGTTGTCCCCACTCAGTGGGATTTCTCCATGGAGTAATGCAGCAGTTCTTTCTTAGGATACCTAAGATCCAGTACATAAGGTTGTGCCCTTAGTGCTTCTTGTTGGATAAAAACTCTTAAAGTTAGTATGAATCTGTGGGACTTAAAATGGTTCTTTGAATTCTATATGTTGGTTGGGTTTAATTATTACTGGGTTTCAGGAAAGTTTTTATTATAATTAAAAAAACAAACCGATCTATGTTTGTGCTATTTGTGAGCCTATGTTTTGGCAGGTACCAGGAATAAATATGCACACATGATTTTGTAGCTAAATGAATGCTTTTACCAAATACATTAAAATATCATATTCTATAATGTCATAAATAAAGGGAGCCACTAGAGGTACTGAACATTTTTTCTACATGTATCAAAATTGAAATTTATAGATCACTTCTTTTTTTCTCTGTTACCAGCTTTATTCATGGTCTCTAGATGGCACTATTAAACTCTGGGATTTTATGGATGGAATTCTTATCAAGGTTTGTTCAGTTTTGCTTTCCTTTAATCTTTTATATATCATTCATAATTTATGCTCACAAAGATATGAAACCACAAATTATTAATCAGATTTGTACCTAACGAACCAAGAAATAGTCTTTTGATTTCAGCAGTTAAATTAAGTAACAGGCATTATGTATAGTGGGATGATATTGGGTATGATTTTTGTATGGTGGTGTAATAATAATCTACCATTATCATGCAAGCTATATGTTGGCTAAACTAAATCATTTCCTACACTTCATGTAATCTAAGACATAATTCAAAATATCGAACAAAATTTACCCAGAAATTCAAATGGCTCCTAATGATCTCCAAAGACATAAAAATCTGGCTGTTCAAGAGATTTTGAGGATTTGAGATGTTGTGAAATTATTTTTTTTAATAATTAAGTATTGCTTAATGTCAATGTTGTCAAATTTATAGTTTGGACATATGTTCATATTAGTAGGTATTTTTATTTTATTACTATTTTAACCTGATGTATAGATGCCAGGTTTTGTTTCTCAATAATCAGTGATTGGAGTGGCTTATAAGACTAGGAAAAAAAGTATATTGTATTATGGTTGCTCAGTATGGTTTGTTATTATTACTATTTTCTTACAGTAAGTTTTGTTAGTATTAAGTTGATTACTATATTTTAGGGCTTTTAAAAATATTTTACCATAACTCTTTTAATTGCTGCAGGAATTCCTGCAGATTTGACAGTGGAATAAATGGAATAAATAGGTTTTCTCTAGATTACTATATGTAGCATGTGCAGTATAACTGTTATGCCCAGGGCCAGGATGTGAACAGAGGTTTTTCAGTATATAATCGACTAATTGCAGTTTCTTCTGATACCATGGTCGTCCCTAAATGACCACTTGTTCAGCAACTATTCGAACTTGTGACAGCTATGAATGAATAGTACTTACAACTGATCCTCAAAGTTCTGGTGATTGCAATATCCCCAAGCTCATGTGATTGTGAACTGGGTATTTGGTCCCCAGAACACAGATACAGTGATTTTGTGATGTCCTAAGCATGACCATTCATGCCATGAAAAAAACAGGATATTCCAGGAGTACCGTACAATTCTATCCCTAGAAATGTTGCATTTTGCACATCCATATTTTATCAGACACTATGATATGTTATCTTCTTCAAAACTAAATTTGTTACTCGAAAGTTCCATAAGCAGTTGGAAGGTAAATGTTTTGCACTACTGTACTGCAGTGTTGCAGTGGTTATGTGATCACCCTCTGTGGACTTCTTTGCTGATTTTCTACTAGCAGTGTCAATACGGAAGCTGGTAGGAAGTGGTAAATGATGACCACATGATGTCCTCATTTATTGACCCATGGTGATTTGCTTAATGACAGCAAGAGGAAGTGCCAGCAATCGCTAAGCAAGGTGGTCACATGTCATCACATTTACGACTACATTGCTTAGTGACAGGAATCCCAGTCTCAAATTGCTGCTGTTATCCGAGGACTACCTGTAATTTTGCAGATTTTTGTCAAGTAAATAATGCTTAATAATGAAATGAAATAATCAGCATGAATACTGTGCTTAACAATCTTAGAAAGATTTTAATATAAATGGGGACACAATCAGTTGTACTGGCATAAGAGCAACTGTGCCAGTAACTAAACCAAACCAAAAGAACAAACATATTACGAATATGGGGCAGGGAGTATTTTTCTTATTGTACTTTCAGAAGCTGCTTGGAAATTAGGACAAATTGTATTTCTTGACAGATTTCACCTTGAGATTAGCTGAAATTTAACAGAGATTTTGTTTTGCTTTGTTCTTTTCTTCCAGACATTTGTTGTTGGGTCTAAACTCTTTGCATTTTACACTCTTGCAAGTTCAGAGAATTCTGCATTTATCATCATTTCAGAGCATGAAAAATCAGGTATGTTTTAACCCATGTCCTTTTTCTTCTGTAGATCTTATGTTCTCGTGAACCTCTTTGAAATTTTTGTTAAAGAAAGGAAGGCTGGGGTAAAATAAATTCACTACTTGTGATACTCTGCCTTGCATTATGGAAAACAAAAGTAGGCATCTATAAGCTCTCTTACATTCTCAGAATTACTTACTTTATTTTAAGGTTATTCTTTTTCTAGCTCAGGATTGTTAACTATTTGACAGGATTTTCAGATGCATATTTGTTCTAAACCAGTTGCAAAAGCAATGTGCAGTGTTGTGGTTCATTGAATGCTAACTTTTATTGTGATGTAAGTTTTGTAAAACAATGACCTATGAAAGTGCCATTCTATGAAAGTGCCATTCTTCTAGGAGAAATAAAATAATTTAATGGTATGACTATTGGAACTTGAAGACCTGTCTATGAACTGGTTGATAAGTGTTTATGGTTAGGCTGAAGATGACTAAATTCCCATTGTGGGTGAATGAAGGAGCATCATGAGTTTATCCCAAAACTGAAGCCAAAGTAGATTTTTCTGGATTTAGTCTAATTCTTTATCTCTCTAGAGAGAATTTGGGGATGGGGAAAGGAGGGCAGGTTAGGAAAAATGTCTCTTGTGAGTTCAGTGAATGCGTTCTGTAATTCAAGCCATAGGAAAAAATGTTCTGATTTATGCATTGTACTAAGTCATAAAATGTAGTTTAATTTTGATTCAATAAGATATATGAATCTGATAGTTGTTCCTTAATCTGCAACTCATGATTGTATTCATACCTTACTGCCAGCTCGTATCCATTGTACCAATTTATTAGTAAGAAATATTTATTTCACCAGATGAGTTTCAGCTCATGACAGTGAAGCTTCCAAAAACACCTGATCAAGAAGTGGAAGCCAATGACCTAGAAATGGTTTTAGATGGTGTAAGCCAGTCGCCCAAATGCACTGCGTTTGGAAGAGATGTATGTATACTTTTGTTACTCTTAAGGTGGAGCAAAAATGGCTGATCCTGTGGGGATGGGTTAGTGACTTGGCAAGTGACTCTGTTGCCACTTATGGGAGGACACCATCAGTCATCCCATTCTCCCAAAATCTGTGCTGCCTTTTTCGATGATTAAATGGTCAAAAATTAAAAATAATTTTTAAAAATCACAACTTTTCGGTCAGATACTGTATAGGCAAGTGACTAGTGTTTTCAAGCTTTTGTTCCCTCCCTCCCTTTTGTTCCTTGGAAGGTAAACCAGTTCCATCAAAAATAAACCTAAGATGAACTCTGTAACAATCTCTTTTAGTTTTAAATAAATACAGTCCTCCAAGTAGACAGAAAATGAATGGATTTCTGAGCCTACTGTCTAGCAGGGCATAACATACATATTATACAGAGAGATGTTTGGGCTAATCAGGCTCCAGATTCTTCTTTTCATCTCTCTGATTAGTCTGCTGCAGGAGAAAAGCAAAAATTTGGGCGATCGTCGATGATATGGGTTATCAAAAACTAGATGGCCTGTTCAGGGAGTTAACAAAGTTGTATATTTCTCAATCAGCATACATGCTGTTTCCTCTCCTCCTTCCCAAAGTTCCTTCATGGCAAACTTTTTACAGTATTTCTTCTTGACTAAAGCCCGGCTCTCCGTCCAGTTTGTGATGTGGAAACTGTTCATTTCAGTGACAGCTGGGCCACATTATCAAACATGTAACTTCTTGGTGTTTTTAACAATGGAATGGGCAGCCTAATGATTTCCAGATGTCTTGTTCTACAACTTCTACAATCCATTGTCATGTGTCATAATGACTGAGGCTGATGGAAGCAGGCCCAAAATACTTACAAGGCACCAGATTGGCTACCAATGCATGAAGTCACTTTTTCGGGGTTTGCTTTAAATTAATAGCTTCTCTTGTAGACCTTATTTGTTGTCACATGTCAACTGTTCTAATTATTTTTGTAATCAAACAAATGTTTTGATCTTGACAGAAATCTTGATTTAAAGATTTAAGATCTTGACAGAAAGTAAATCCAGATTCATATATTGCACCAAGTTATATTTTTCCTTGATTTTGGCTTATTATAATTTATGTACACATCTGTATATTAAAGGCTTGGTTCACAATTTAAAGTGGTATATTCAGTAAATTACTTAAGTTGAAATTTCCAACTATATTTTCATTATGACAGGGTGAATATGTAGTATCAGTTTGGAAGCTTCATCTTGTTGTTTGTTTCTTCAAGAAGAAGAAGAGTTACAGGTGAGGATTAAAAGCATAAGTTGGCTATTGTGTGATAGCCAAGGCAACATATCAATCAGTTCTTCTTTACTTCCTCTTTTACTAGTTCGGATGTCGAGGGATGAATCAGTTTATTTGATATTTTAAAAACAATATAAAAATTCTCTTTTAACCAGTTAATTGATTAGATTTTCTGTAAAAATGTTTGGCTGCTTCAAATAAAAACTATTTATAAACCAAAGTGCTTTTTTGAAGTTTCTGACTTCGTTTTTAAAGGCATGAATGACAAGGGGGCAGGATACTCTCTGTGAGGATGTCTGCGTGTTCCAGCTGGTTGGGTAGGGTGAGCATGGTCCAGATACTTTCCTTTGAATGTTTCTCCCCAGTGAGACCTAGGAGGTGTGCCTTCTTGACACAGTCCTTTTGGACTCTTCCCCCTTAAGATTTGGCAGGCCACTATCCTGCTGGCCTTGTGAAAACCTAGGAAGAGGTGGCTATTACCACAGCCTTACTATGCAATAGGATGGAACCCAGGGAAGTCTATTTTTTTCTCTCTCTATGTGTCAGGAAGTGTTCTATTTGGGGGCATTGGGAGATTCTTTGTTGGATTTTAATGACTTCTTTTTTACTGTTTTACTATTTCTTATGAGCTGCCCAGGATTGTGATTCATAAGATGGGTGTCTATATAAAACTTTTAAATAAAAATAAAATTTGGGGATCCAAAATGCATCCTTTTTTAAAATGCAAGCTCGTTTATTTATGCTGCCCATCTTGCCTAGAGGCAATTTGCTGCGAGTTATTGTTATGACTTGCTTTAAATAACAACTTGCAATTTGTTGTTTGAAAAACTCATCAAATGCTTACCACTATTGTGGTTGACCCAGATTTTAAAAGATTTTCTGTGGATATCAATTAAACATTTTCTATTTCGGCTTCCAAGAATTCTTTATTAGAAGAGAAAGACGTGGAAAGATCAAGTATCTTTCAAACAGCCCTAAAAGGTTCCAGAATCCCCAACTCATTCAATTACTGGGCTTGATTCCTATCCAGTGACTGCAGTGAAAGAGAAAGGAAAATAGATTAAGGGAGGAATTAATCAAAAAGATCTATGCTCGTCTCTATAGAATCCATTCCCACTTCCCAAACTTTTTAGACATAAAATTATCGAACAATTAGGTTGAGAGCAAATGAAATGGATGCCAAAATAGATACAGAGACTGTAGCAATATTCTGAATTAGTTTCAGTTTCTGAGTAGCCTTCAAAGGGTAATCCCATGTAGATGGTACTGCAGTCTTCTATCTCTGTGTTGTTACATGTGCTGCATTCTTGTGAGGAGGTGACACTTGCAATTAGAATTTTAATTTTGTTAATCTCTTGGATAATTTTTCTTAACAGCCGCACTAACCAAGCTGTAACTCCTGTTTTTGAAGCTTCTCTATAGGTAAAAATCTTAGGAATGCTTCAACCAGCCATTTCACCTGTATAGCCTGTCACCCAAAGGAAGACTGCATAGCAAGTGGACACAAAGATGGCAAAATTCGTCTTTGGTGAGGCAAGCATTTGTTATTCTTGGTTTTGGCAGCTGTTTCTAAGCACATATTTCCTGAAAAACGTAAGGGCAGAGTATTAACATATCCAATCTATGGCAAAATTGTACTGTCTAGAACAGGGGTGTCCAACCTTGGCAACTTTAAGACTTGTGGACTTCAACTCCCAGAGTTCCTCAGCCAGCTGGCTGAGGAACTCTGGGAGTTGAAGTCCACAAGTCTTAAAGTTGCCAAGGTTGGACACCCCTGTTCTAGATCATGGCTGCCCAGCTTTTTGACTTGCCTGGGTTTGATTGAATGAAGAGGAATAGTGTTGAACTGCATATAAACCAGATATAGTTAATGAATATACATAACAAACCTTTATGATCTTGTGGGGCTGTGTTACTAGTTGTCCAGGGCTATATGTAGTCTACAGGTTGGACATGCCTGGACTAGACGCTTGATAAAAAGCTGTTTTCAGATGAATGGAAGAATTCCAGATGAAAATATGTTCGATGAAGATTGCAAGATGGCACTGATTTATTGTAAATTAAGAAAAGTCTGACTCTAAATAGAGATTGGAGGGGGATTCAATCCATTATAGATCACAAGTTGAAAAATAAAATTAATACTGTCATGCCTAGCTTGAAATATCACTGACTGGGTTGTACAGAGAAATAAAACCTTAAGATAATGAGCCTTGATAATAACCAGCATAGTGCTCATTCTTGGAAGACTTTTGTTGTAGATATTTTTCCTCTGCTGGTAGCTTAAATGTATTAAAATTCCTAAATTTTAATCAGAGGTCATGATTATCCTTCAGGGGAATATGGATTAATAATATGGCATGCTGGGCTGCATTCAGAACATAAAGAGAAATATTTTTTTCAATGGCGAATGCAATTAGAGGACAGTCTTTTGGCAAAGAATTCAGATTTGCAGGGATATTGTAGGTAAAACTACTTTTTCTTGAGTGATGGTATTTGCCTTCAGATCATTCTTGGGACTAATTACAAAAAATGTATGCAAAGCTATATAAACTTGATAAATCAGTGAACGACAGTAGGAGGTTTTTGGTTCTTAATCGGATGTTTTCTATGTGTAAAGAAAAAAAAGTCAAATAGCTTTTGACAACATTGAAAAAGATACACATTTCATTGTACGTTGGGCTCCACACTTGATTTGAAACACTAATTGAGAATGAAATAGAAGGCTTGTATGCTTGCTGCAAGACACCATGTTCTAGCATATTTATTTGCAACAGTGCCTTTGAACCCACAAAGGTCCTTGGGATGAGATAGTAAAAAACTTATAGATGGAGGCTTGTTGTCTTTGGCAAATGGCTTTTTATAACACATTCACTCTAACAGCTACTTTGTGAATAGCCATGTCTCTCATGACAACTATTTTGTATGTGATAGAAGCATGCTCTCAAAATTCCAAATCTGACCCATCCTGGAGCAATTGCCTTCTGTACAATTATGGAGCAATTGCCCTCTTCTTTCATTTCTCTCAATGAAATGTAAATGCTTTGGGCTTGAAGATTGCTTATTAATTATTCCTTTGCAGTAGTTTACATCCAAGCAAGTGATGCGCATGTGAAAGCAGACATGTGTTTTCAACTATATTTTCTTGGTTAGGGTTTAGGTATAATGTAAAAGAAGTAAATATTCTTATTTTGCAAGCTCAAGAATAAAAAATATTTAGCACTGATGCCTTCAGCTAAAGTGTCTCTGGATGTGCAGACCTCAGTGTCCTCAGTTCTCTGTATTGGCCATACTGCCTGGCTAGAGAGAGAAATTCACACTATTGGATTGGGGAAGGTTGGTTTAACACTTGACCAAAGGAGTATATTAGCTCCTTTTAAACTCTTGAGAAGTTGATTGCAACTCAGTGTTTGTTTTTTATTCCTGTAGGAGAAATTTTAATCATAAGCGAGAATATACGTTTTCCACAATGCACTGGCATCACAATGAAGTTATCGATCTTGCTTTCTCTGTAGAAGGTAAAATTGCCTGAGTTTTGAAAGTCCAGTTTTGAGAGGGAATATTTTGAAGTAGTCTATATGCTACTAATCTTTTAAGCATGCACATTTTAATGATCTGTAAATATGCAGACTGCTGAAAATGTGGTACAAAAACATCAAATATTTCTACAAGAAAAACAATTGGATATACTAAATACAGGTAGTCCTTGACTTTTAACCGTTCACTTCATGACCATTCAAATTTCCATTGATGTTGAGAAAAGTGACTTACGACCATTTTTCACACTAACAACAATGGCATTTCCAATGGTCACGTGATCAAAATTCAGACACTTAGCAAGTGACTCATATTTATGACGGCCGCAATGTGATCCTGAGGTCATGTGATCACTTTTTGCAACGTTCTGACGAGCAAATGGGGAAACCAGATTCACTTAACAATCATGTTACTAGCTAACAACCGCAGAGATTCACTTGCCGTCACTGTGGCAAGAAAGATCATAAAATGGGGCAAAACTCACTTAACAAATGCCTCACTTAGCAACAGAAATGTGGTACTCAAATGTGGTAAGCTGAGGACTACCTGTAAATCTATCAAAGATG
This sequence comes from Notechis scutatus, assembly GCF_049901735.1. Lineage (NCBI taxonomy): Eukaryota > Metazoa > Chordata > Lepidosauria > Squamata > Elapidae > Notechis > Notechis scutatus. The sequence goes on from NC_142009.1 coordinate 180,086,613, forward strand.
AGGGTTTAGAAATGCCTTCAACAGCAAAAACATTTTTAAAATCATGGTTACAGGTTGATTAATGGCAAGGTAATAAAATGGCCGCGCCTGTTTTATATCAGTGTATGTAAACAGGGAAGTTGAGCCATTCCCTAAGTAGCTGGGGGAAAATCAGCTCTCTCTGTTGGAAAATTCTGGACCTCGCCAAGCACTTGAGGTGGCCCCTGCGGTGTTTATTTTATTCTTGGCTTCTTATTTGAACAGGAAACAGGAGGAATTTTGCTGTGTGGCAGCAGAACATATTTTTCTGCTAACGTAAGCAAAGTGTAAGGTTTTGCTTGGAAAATCCTGTTTCTTATGTTAAAAGAAAAACCTTAAGCCCTTGTTAAAGTGAACGTTAACTGTAGCATTACAGAAGTTGAATTTCAGTTTGTGAGACCTATTATATACAGAGAGATAAAAATATATAATGATTATATACCTTTCCAGCAGAACATTTATCATATACAGTGCTGCACAGTTTGGAGGGAATCAGTTAACTGAGTTCATTCCTCAGTAAGATTGTGGTCTTAGCCCTTTTTAATTCCACTTAGTATGACAAGTTATTAAATCCTCGTAGGATCCAAATACTTGTACAGGCTGCTCAGCCAAAGCCAGAATTGGCTTTATTATTAACTATGGCATAAATGTAAAATAATTTAAATCACTTGAGTAAATTGAAAAAAAATTGAGAACTGTTGCTCAGTTGTTCTTGGCTTCTTACTTGTTATTCGTATTGTAAGTTATTCTCTTACTGGCTGTTAATTGATTCATCTGCCCTCTGACTCATTTATTTCTTTTGTTTGGAACAACAGGCACTAGCCTCCTGAGTGGTGGGATTGAATCGGTGCTGGTTCAGTGGCGAGATGGGTCAGATGCTAAAAAGGAATTCTTGCCTCGTTTAGGAGCCACGATACAGCATATCTCTGTCTCGCCTGATGGAACTCTTCTTTGTACTTCACATTCCGATAACAGTAAGACCAAATCAGGAAGATTTATAATTGGTTTTAGTTTAACATATGAAATTTGTTATAATAGCAATAGCACTTAAGACTTTACAGCCCTTTATAAGCGGTTTACAGAGTCAGCCTATTGCCCCCAACAATCTGGGCCCTCATTTTACCCACCTCAGAAGGATGGAAGGATGAGTCAACCGTGAGCCAGTCAGAATCAAACTCATGGAGTGAACAGTGAGTTAGCTTGCAGTACTGCATTGTAACCACTACACCCCCACAGCTCAGTCCTCAACTGGTTGCTTAGAGACTCTTCAAAGTTACAGCAGACACTTCCCTCCCCTCCCCCCATGACCTGATCCCAGAATTATGGCTGCTGCAACTCTAGAATGGGGAGCTGTTATGGGGCCTTGGGATATTTTGGAGTCCAGCTTCTATATCTTATTGCACTGATTAGACAAGCTAGAAGTTAAAAATCTTATCAAGATTCGGTAGCTACATATACCCCATCAGTGTTGCACAGGAGGGAGTTAGCTACTTACAGTGACTAACTGTAGAATATGATCCTGCTGCCATATTCAAAAATAATTTTAATTTTGAACAGCCTTCAAGAATAACTTTGCATTACAGTGGACTACTTTTGAGGTCACCAGGCATCTGGTTATCTTCAAAGACCTTCTGTCCTAGTAATCCCTTCGTAGCCTCTATCAAAGCGGCTGAACAGTCTTGTTGGTTGCTGCTTCAACCAAATTGTTCCAAGTCTAGTTAAAGAAATGCTCCCAAGATTTAAACAGCCCTCAAAAGCAAGATCTTTTTCCTAATAGAAATATCTTATGACCTAGTAGCTATTCTGAATTGTCCAATTGCAGATGATAACTTTTCTTTACCTTTTGTGAGACTTGTTTCTTATGTTTATTAACTTCCTTTAATACACACAGAGATAGTAATCATACATAGCAACTTGAAAGTTTCTGCAGTAATCCAAGGATTAATCAAAGGTACGTAGGGTAAGGTTTGGGGGTGGGGTTGGTGTTGAAATTGTGTTTGTGTTTTAAGAAGAAATGCCATTCTGTTTCAAACCCTTTATTTCAGGCAGCGATGTCAAGACTGGCTTGATAGTTGATCCAAGAACGAAAGCTTTAGTTCTAAATGGCAAACCTGGACACCTGCAGTTCTATTCACTGCAAAATGACAAACTATTGTACAATGTAAGTTAAACTAGAGAATATGTGATAAAACCTTGTAAATCCAGGCAAGTTACTAGCTTACAAAAGAGCTTGTGTGTTCAATTCTACCAGCAGAGAAGTATTGATCTCATAACAGGCTGGAAAAATGTATTTTATAAAGTAAACTAATAGTAGGGAACTAGAACTTAGCAGTAGTTTTCTCTTAGTCAAGGAGATAGTAAAAAGGAAGAAGCTTCAAGGTTGCTAATGGATTGTTCTAGTTACTTACCAGACAAGTTGTTAAATATATACCTTTGAAATGCCCTCCTCAAGATATTCAACAAGGCAGGGTGAACAATTGCTTGGTGCTGAGGGAAGGGTTTTTTTGTGTCAAAAATTAAGGGAGTTGTCTCTGTGTATGGGATAGCCAGGAGTTGTGCAATGACGTGGATTGGGAGTGGAGGTGGTGATAAGCAGGGTGAAAAGGAAGAAGGTGAACTTCAGGATAGGTTTTGCTGACATTGGAAAAGGCGGTGTGTTATAGGAGCAAAAAGTACACTCTGCCATGTATAAGTAGAAGTCGTTGATGCCATTAGGATAAATGGACAGTGGGCTTAAAGAGAATAGAGTGTCTGAGTTTCAAAACAGAATCAAAGAAATATGGTGATACGGAGAATGTTGATGGTTGAATTGTGCATGGAGTTGTGCAAAAGTTTTGAATGGAAGCCACTGAAAGAGGGTGATGAGGGACTGTGTCCTGATAACAGGAAATGCAAGTAATACAATACTAATTTTAGGGTGCCTCCTTCCTTGTACAGGTGTACTCAATTTTCGACTACAATTGAGCCCAGAATTTCTGTTGCTAAGTGAAATTTGTCCCATTTTACGACGTTTCTTGCAGCAGTTGTTAAGTGCATCACTGCAGTTCTTAAGTTAGTAACATGGTTGTTAAGTGAATCTGGCTTCCCCATTGACTTTGCTTATCAGAAGGTTGCAGAAAGTGATCACATGATCCCAGGACACTGCAACCCTCATGGATATGTGTCAGTTACTAAGCATTTTAATCAGATGACCATGGGGATGCTGCAGCAGTCGTAAGTGCGAAAATCAGTCATAAGTCATTTTTTTCAATGCTGTTGTAACTTTGAACTGTTACAAAACAAACTGTTGTAAGTCAAGAACTACCTGTATTGCTTAGTTTAGAGAAGATTGATAGTGTGCCACCTGCAAAGTCTTTGTTCTGATTTGTTTTTGACTTGCCTCCAAAGATACCTGGACTTAAACAACTCTCTCTCTCTCTCTCTCTCTCTCTCTCTCTCTCTCTCTCTCTCTCTCTCTCTCCCTCTCTCCCTCTCCCCCTCTCTCCCTCTCTCCCTCTTCCCTCCCCTCTCTCTCATTGAAATACACAGCTGGATGTTGTGCAGCAGGAGTATATTCATCAGTCAGGTCTGGACCAGATTGAGTTAGTGAAAGCTGTGTTTGATTCCAAAGGCAACTGGATGGCTACCGTGGAACAACTGCAAGGAAGTGGCTGCGAGCTTCAGATGCAGCTGAAACTCTGGGCCTATAATGAACAGACACAAAGGTAAACATGTTTGAATTTATGCTGGACAAAGGCAATCATATTCCTATAGTTTCTACGTTGCAGAGCAGTAACATGCCCTGAGATCATTTTGAAGCATAGATTTTGCTACTAGACATGGAGAATGAATGCCGAGACTTCAAGTATCTCAGAGACAGGCCATTTTTTCATGATTGGCATTTTTTATTGTGTTATTTTGAGCCACAGGGAAGCAGAGCAGTGACTTCATGACATATTGCAAGTGGGCAGTAACACTGTTTTTTCAGGGAGAGTTAGTTTTGCAGAAAGAAATCTGTGATTTGCGTAGGTGTGCTTGAACCTCCAATTAATCTTACATTTCCACCCTCTGCATTCCTAGCCAAAGAACTGAAGTCCAACTTACCTACACTGGCCTCAGTCTGGAGAAAGCTGGTATACACCATTAATAATTTGTCAGGCAGATGTTTCAGCTACTTTTATATTCTGGCTTTTATTTTTGTCCAAGTATAAATGGATATAATTTGCACTAAGTTGATCATTCTAATTATCAGAATTTAGGAAACCAAATGATGACATTTATGGAACTAGTGGTAACCTACCTTGTTTCTCATTCCCATTCCATTTATTTAGTTAACATAATACAACAGATGATTTCTGATAGTTGGATAATTCTGTTGATATCTGTAAGGAACTCCTGTCAGTTTCAGTAAGTAGAGTGATGCCTTACATTGCTGTATCCTCTTTCTAATGTTTATATGGTTTTGATAGAAGAGTGTTACTGTGCAGGAAAGATACACTCTTCTATCAAATCTGTTTAATGTAGATGAGAAGGTTGAAACAACACTTCAAAATAAGGTAACGGTAAAGCAGGTCTGTGCCATATTCCCCAAATTTTATGGATATTTACATGTAATTCATCAGGAGTCAAGCTCAACTCAAAGGCAGTTACTGAGTACTTCATTTTATATCTTGATGGCTTATGACCAAATCTGTTTCTTATACTGACTATTTCTGTCAGTGTACAGTACTACAGAATGTACCACTTTTATCTGAGGATAAAAATTTATTTGAGGATAAAAATACAGTACCATCAATTGGAAATTATAATATCCAATAATTATGCTATCCGTGCTGATGTGATCATTGCTTAGAATTAAATGTTTAATATATCAACCTAGCATAATATTACATGCCTTGAAGCCCATTTACTTCATGGGAATGCTTTAATATAATTTTCTTTTTCTTTTTGATGTTAGCTTTACTCTAAACACACGAATAAATGCACCACATGAGGACTGCATAACAGCAATGTGTTTCCGTGGCACAGAAAATTCTGAAAATGTAAGCCCAACTCTGGTAACAACTAGCAGGGATGGGCACTTCAAGGTCTGGATGCTACTGGTGGATAAAGACAGTGAAAGTAAGTAAAATGGGGAGAGTAGCTTTCATTCATTTGCAACATGAATAAACATGTTCGGTTTGGGCTTTTTAATGAAAGTGGGGAATTTGAGGAACAACAGAGGATTGATTACAGTGCAGGTGACAATTTCCTGCTTGGTTCTCCAAATCGGTAAAAGGCAATTGTATGTGCTGAAGGCTGAAGAAGAAATGATCTTTATGGAATTTCTAAAACTCAGATAAGCAGCATGGCTTAAATTTTTCTATTTCCTTCTAGAATATTTTTTTAACATGTAGAAATTATCTCTACATAGAGAGACATCGCTATGTTACTTAGCACTTCTGTGTACAGTGGAATTTGATCATTTGTGAACGTGGCAACTGGAATAAAATCATACATACTGCAAGAGAAAAAGGCTTTAGTGTAGTTGTGGTTGAGTTTCTCTGGCTTGTGCCTAGTTGGTGGCAACTAGGATAGGAGTTCCTACTGAACCTGAGGTTCTCTGTAACTTTAGCATTTTCTTACCTCTTTACGTTCAGTCATGAAAGCTTGGTGATCTTTGCAAGGCCATTTTTGTGGAGATGTAAGATTCCCCTCTCCCCCCTCAATTTTAAGCTTGTACACTTTTCCATGTGTAAGATATCCTAGTGTTATGGGAAAAAGTGTTGCTTATACTTGAAAGTTATTTCTTTTCATAACCTGGGCACTTAAAATGGCAGTGGGGGCACCTATTTGGAGAAGTTTCTATCTTGCTATTTTAAGTGTTGTGTTTCGGGTTTTTTTGTTTGTGTGTTCATTTCTTGATGTTGTATTAAATGTAATGTACTTTTCACGACACTAAATTCTCTCTTCCACATGGTCTGAAAGGAGATGGATTCCAAGAAAAACTGCAGCTGTAGGCACAAATTAGTGATTGTAAATAGGTTATTAAAAAGTGAGGTCTGTGGATTTATGTTTGGATCAGGCAAACCTACACAGTTGTGGATGGTAACCTAGGACTTCACTTGAACACCGTGCCAGCAAAAATATGTAACTTAAATATGGCTGTGCTTTTAGCAGGATTCCATTTTGTGTAGGAAAAAAAAACCTTAACTCATATAGGTTTGGGTTTTTTTTAAACTTTTTTGCTTGCCATGGCAAGTATTACTCCCATGCAGCGGTCTCTTGGTTCTGTTCAAGTGGACAGAAATCTTCCCAGCATTGTGTGGCTTTTCCTGCTTCAGAAAAAGAGAGAGTAGTATGCGGTTTGTGTGGAATTGCTCCGCTGGACTACCAAGATGACTAAGCTCTCTTTCTCTTACAGTGGAAAAAGAAAATGGAGCCTCCTTGGTTACACATTAGTTTGATACTGCCCCATTGAAAAGAATTGGGAGTTTTCTTGCAAGGAAAGGAGCAAGTGAATGCACAAGCAAACTCGACCAAATTAGTAAAAATTAAAATACTCACGTGATTTTTTTTTTCATGCCATACAGCTAACATTTATATTCTTTTCCTAAATCTGTGTGCCTCTTCCCTAGCAGATGAAAGCATAACTTGGACCTGTGATTTTGTAGGAAGTTATCATAATTATCAAGCTACAAATTGCTGCTTCTGTGAAGATGGCTCTTTACTTGCTGTTAGCTTTGACAAAACAATCACCGTGTGGGATTCTGAAACATGGGATTTAAAATGCACTTTCTGCCATCCTCCAGGAACTATAATGTACGTACTTGTATGCTTGTTCTTCTGGGTCTTATTGTTTTGCTTATGTTGTATTTAAATCACTTTTTAAAAGCTCCATTTGAAAAGTGTAATGTTGCCATTTACAAAAGTGAGTCTGAAATGTTCTTCTCAGTTTACAACCACCTCTAATTAATTTTAAGAACAGGATCTGACAATAGAGACAAAAGTTAACTTGTTTTCTGTGCTTGGAGTAGCATATCCAGTATGTATAATTTTAGCTTAGACCAGGACCTTTTAAAAAAAAGATCAAATTCTTTGGTTAAGAATGAAATGAGGGAAGAGAGATAATGGGAAAAAGTTGAGCTAAAGGAATGTAAAATTGCTCTTCTGTGAAACTAAAATGTGCATTGCAATAGCAAGCAAGGTCATTGGTCCTCCCTTGTATTCATTTCTGAATTTCCTGCAGCCAGTAAGGGAGCCTGATTAATATGAATGATTAAATTGACAATCTATATATATATAAAAAGTGTAATACCACTCACATCATCACAAAATCTCCAGAACCGTAAAGCCTACAAACTTGAAATTTGGCACGTATGTTCCTCTTGGCTTCTAGATGCTCACTAAGAAAGGATTTTTTGAAATGACCATCAGAGCATTAGTATTTCATATATCATTATTATTAACACACTCTGATGCTAAGGAGTTTTATTCCCCCTTCTCAAAAGAAATCTGTTCCAAATGTAAAACATAAGCAGAGGAGTTTCAGTTTTAGTTTCACAGCGCCAAGCAGCTTTAGTACAGAACAGTTGAGCTAAGCCACACCCAGGCTCCTTGCTGTTTCCTTCTTGCCCACACAGCAAATACTGTTTCAGTTTCCAAAAAGCCCTTAACTCTCTCACACACTGACAGGATGCTAGCCAGATGAATACCGATGGGTGATGGTAGGCTGAGGCAGATTTTTTTCCCTTATTTTCCTCCCCAAAAACTAAGCCTGACCATATAGTTTCGTAGCGAAGCACGGGTATCAAGCTAGTTCACTATACTAAGGATCGTGACTGCAGTAAATAGACCACCCTTTTAAAGCATGAGTGCTTGTGATACAATATTCTTAAATAGGTAAATTAACAACTATAGTTCTCAGTGCATCTGAGCCCTCAAGTCTGCTTCAGTTTCTCACATTTTTGCTGCTAATAAAAGCTAGTTCCTCCTAATTTACTGTCCCGTCAGCAAGATGGTTTCAGCAAACTTCTAAAATTGATCGTGACCTCCTGCCTGTCAGCACTTGCAGAGTTATCTGAAATGGTTTCAACAGAACCATTTGCTCGGAAGGTGCTCTTTTTCAAATAACTTCCTTGACCCTCATTGTGTAAACATTTGCCTGATTGCTGTAGGAGGTTTGAATTGTACGGTTGTAAAATGGAATTTGTTCCTAGCTCTGCACATATGCTAGGAGATGTAGGTAAAAAGACTAAAGTTGCTCAGTGGAGAAATTGGAAGGCTTTGGCTAATCTTAACTCCTGAACATCCAGCTGGCCTGAACATCAGTGACGTCCTTCCATTTTCAGGAACTTTTTAGATGACCTTGTTTACCATAGGTTGCTGTTGAGTATACAGCCATGATGGCGAACCTATGGCACGCGTGCCCCAGGTGACACGCAGAGCCATTTGTGCCGGCATGCGAGCCGCAGGTAAACTTAGCTCACTTCACATGCGGAAGTGACAAAACGGGCCTATTATTCCTGGAAGTGACGAAACGGGCCTATTATTCGGTCTGCAAAGCCTGCAGAGGCTTTTTTCAAGCCTCTGGGAGGCCGAAAATCAGCTGTGAGGCTCAGTGCAGATAAGGGGGCGGTAGGGGGAGCGATTACGCGTACATGCGCAGAGGGTGGCGGGGGCGCATTGCCTTCTGGGTCCGAGCACGTGAGCGCACACACATTTTTTGGCCCAGGAGCCCAAAAAGGTTAGCCACCATTGGTATACAGTATATCACTTTGAAGTATATTGTTGGTCACCACAGAAGTCTTATAACCAAATTTGAGAAATGAGTTTCTGACATAGACCTTTGTTAATGTAGAGGGGGCATATTATAAAATACCTCACTGAACAGGGAATGATCAGCTCTTTTTCCACCAGTTTTCAATCCTGGATGCTGACGAACAGAGCAGTAAATGTTACTGCTGGCACGATTTGGAGTTGAGCAACTATTCTGACCTTTCCTTTCTTCCTTTAGGAGCCTGTGCTTTGGGAGGCTTATTTGTTCCAAATATCTCCTTGGCACCACCAGCAGTGGCTTTTTGTGCTGCTGGAACTTGCTGAATTGTTCATGTAAGTCTTTACTTTTACTTTTTGTATCTTCTTTTCTCCTTGGTATTTTATGCTGCAGGAACACCATAGTTGAAAAAATCGGTTATTGCAAACAAAATTTTTCAGTTTTTATTTCATCTCAGTAAAGAAAACCCTTTTAGTAAATGTTTAACAATAAATGGCAGGTTAATCCACTAGCATATGCACTGGATTACTCTTGCTAACTACCAGCTGCCTGCTATTATTAATTGTGGTACAGTTGCCAAAAGATACTGAGTTAATGTGTGTATTTTTGACAAATGGACAGAATTTTTGTTCAGCTTAAAACCTAGCTGTTAAAAAAATGGAATGAAATCTAATTATTAGATCGCTATACAAAATTAGATGGATTTTTTTTACATTAACTAGAAATTGAAATGAGTAATTTGGCACCAGCAAACTTATTCCATAATTAGGATGCTGCTAGTAATCCTCTTAGAGTTATTTTGCTAGTCCTACATGAGGGAAACTCAGTGACACTTACATGCGGATAGCTTGCAGTGGAGCTGGGAGAGGGATAACTGCCTGTCCTCTTTCATTGTTCTCCTATAAATTCAGAGAATTGGAAGTTCTTCCAGGAGAGTTTTGAGAAGTTGCAGGGGAGGTGGGAAGAAAGACCTATTTAGGAATAAATAAAAGATTTACAGAAATCCAGGCAACTAATGAAGATCAAAAAGCCACAAGACAAAATATTCTAATAACGAAACAAGAAGAGGACCAGCAGAGTTGCATAACTTGGGTGCCTCAATAGAAATCATCCCATTGCCTGGCTCTGAAAAATTGAGCAGGTTTCTCCTGTCTACCTGAGGAGAAAAGTATGGTGTTAGAGGGAACTAAATGGTGATCATTATATGATCATTATGCTTCCTGGTTTGTTTTTACTTTTGGCCAAAGTGTAATCTACCTTTGTCCTATAGATTTAGAGAAAACTAATTGTCTACTGGAGCACATTTTAATATATTTTCTTATTAACTCGAAGAAGAGTAATAGTAAATTATATGATTAGTTGAGTTCCAAGAGTTCGTGATTTCAAAATGTGAATCTATACTTATCCCGTGCCACTTTGGGAACATGTATGGTCTCTTCTTTCCAGATGAACTAAACAGAATCTTTAGAGCTGATGGTCGCCAAAATGTGATTGATAGATTTCAGGTTCCTTTTGAGAACCTGTTGAGTAACCTTAGGCCAGTCATCATTGTGGAATACCCTCTTACTCTCATTCCTTGTGCAGACCCTACTCAAAATATTTTGAAAGTTGCATTTGAATTGAATCTGCCCCTCTTGCAAGTTGTGACCTTTCTAGAAAAATGCGTCTGTGGTTCTTTTACTGACCTGATTATTTTTCTTTTCAGTGGAATGGAGTGCCCAGTTACATGTCAACATTCTTCAGCCTGATCATCTGTCTGAGAACATTGCTGCAATTTCTCAGCACTCAGAATATTCAGATGGTGAGAATAAAGAGGCCTTTCTACTTTGTGGAGAATAGTTGATCCAAGTTGTGGTGTTATCATGCCTAGAAAAATATTTTAGATTTAATGCCACTTTAAGTAGGCTGAACCTGGAAACTTCGATCCTACCAAAAAAAAACTTGTGGGAAATTAATTACTTTTTCAAACTTCCTTTGCTTTTCCTTTGCTTTGATCCTGCAGAGAGCCGAGTCCTCTTGAATATGAGTAAAGGTACATATGGGTAAAGGAATTTTATCTTAGGATCAAAACCAAATTACTCACTGTATATAAAGTAAGTTTCTTACATATAGAGGGAGTTATTTTCCTTTCGGGGTATCTATCTGTTAGTAATTATTTAATCTCTTACTGTTAAAGCAACTTCTGGTTTTCAGATTTTTACTACAGAGGAAAAAAAAGATGTTTTTAAAGAGAACCTAGTAATCTTGATACCATTCTGTGTCACTTCATGAACAAGCCATTTTGGCTGAGGAAATAACAGAAAAAGTACAGAGTACTGTGTCTGAATCCCATTGTTAAGAAGCTGTGAGCTGGGATGAAGGCCATATTTAAAAATCTGAATCTTTTTTACCTTTTCTTTTCCTGAACAATAGCCAACTCTACCTTGATTTGGATTTTGAACCAGCACGATAAGCTGAAAAGTCAAGGAATTGTTAGTCCCAATCTATTAACGGAACTAGTTGGGGAAGGCTCAGCTAGTTTATTTCTCATCAAAGAGCTGTCATCTGGGTGTGGTTTTCTCACACCATTAAAACTACAATGATGCAGCTTGGCTCTTGACTGCCAAGTTAATCATTAAGTTGGCCTTATAAAAGATCTATTAGCAATATCAAGGCTGGGACTTCATGCTTGGGATCGTTTTGGCTTCTCTTCAACTCCGAGTCAGAAAAACGGACGGGGCTTTTTTTTTCAAAGGCTAAAGATACTTCTTCTCTGCTTTAGTGTTTGTGTTCAGGCCCAGCGAACCACGGCCCTTGTGTATCCAAAGAAATGTCTGCAAAGGGAAAGTCCAGTGGGCTGTCTTTGTTCCAAGAGATGTGCCTGAATATATTGCCTCCGAAAAATATCAGTGGCTTAGCCAATCGCAGTTTTATTTTCTGACTGAAACACACGTAAGTGCCGACTTTATTAAAATGACTTAGAGGGGAAATCGTTAGGGGTGACTAACAGACCTGAAAAGAGGCTGTCATATTAATTTTTGCCCAGTCTTTCCAATAGGCTGTCATTACAATATTGTCCTAGTGGTAGTGAGAGATAGAAACAAGAAAAAAAAATAACTTAAAGACTCTGTGTTTCCTGACTATTCCTATGTATATTTAATATAGATGTGTTTTTTATTTTTTAAAAAATGTTTTTAATATTTATAATTGTAATATATTTTTTGAATTGTAACCGCCTCCCTCCCCCCACCTCCCCCCGGAGTTATTGACTGAGATGGACAGCTGTAGAAATTGCATACACACACTAGTGCACTCCAAGCACTAATGACACATTCTGCACGCTTGTTTAGAAACAGGTCCTATTTGTTCAGAGGCTCTTACTCCATTTAGGATTGCAGCTTAGATAAACTATATTGAGTCAGCTATAGAAGTTTTACTCTGTCAAATGTTTTGACATTTATGGGCTTCTCTGAGCAACCTGCATTTTGCATATCTTTTATGGTGTCAAGATATTGGTTATTTTCCTCCAATCTAATTCCAGTCAGCAATACTATGCTGACATGAAATTTGGCCTGTCTAAATCCCAATATTGCTTTATATAAATGCTGCACTTGGTTTTTTGGCAATGTATTCTTTCCAACAGCACTAAAAATGTGTCATTTGGTTACTATTAGAAAGAAAAGGAATTTCCTATAATAACCTTTGAAAGGGAAAAAAAAATCATTATCCCCCATGTTTTGGTTAACAGGCACATCTCATTTTAAATTCACCTAGTTCTATATTCATATGCTTCTGAACTGATATTTTGAATGATATGCCATTTTAAAAGCTCGATGTAGTTATAAGAATACGTTTCCTATTTGTAATCTTGCTTTCTTTCCCCTTCTGATTGTGTAGGAATTAATGACGTTTAGCACAAAGACCCCAGAAGAGAGACTTACACCTTCCAGTAGACAGGTATTATTTTTTGTAGCTAAATGACTTTATGAAAGAAATGAAAATCCATTTTGAATGCTTAGTTATATTTCAGAGTCTTAATGCCGTCTTAAGATGAGGCCTACTTCAGTGGGTGTCTCTGAATCCAAAAGATTGTGTCAAAAACTTCCCCAGCTTCATCTACAATAGTGCCTCCTTTCACGTTGTTCTTAATTTTTCCTGTCTCATCACAGATACCTGTCTTTCACACCAGGATAGTATTGAATCTATCTTTAAGATGGCAAACGTGTAGTCACCCTGCATTTGTTATTGGAAAGGTTGAGGCACCCATCTACTGTTACATATGGTAGATGCCAATAAAGATGAATAGTGCGGATTGCCAATTAAGTTTTGAATGCTTAAGTAAGAAACAGTATCTGCAGATCAGTTTTATTTTATTTGAAAGAGTGAAGGTTGCCTGGAAGAAAATACTGCGTTCAAGGAATGGTCAAGATGGGTACTATATTTAGTTTTTCCAAATTAAAAATCATATCTTAAATAGTATAAACATACATTATAATGTACAGTCAGGGTGTTAAGATAAAGCAATTCCAAATGACAATTGGCCTTCATCTCAAGGACTTACAGTACCTTTCTTGAAGTTTTTGGGCTCTTAAAAGTCATGGGGCAGGTGGTAAGCCAGTCATGGATTGCACCAATCTTCTGGTCAACCTTGCCTTCCTAATCTGGTACCTCCCAAAGTTTAGGGATGCTTTCTGCAGTTCATTCTGCTGGCGGCATATCATAGATATTCTAGTTCCACTAGGATACAAAGGCTGACCTACTTAATGACTGCCTATCATCATATTGCACCTGAGTGCTGAACAAGCATGCAATCCAAAGATAAGTTACTGCTTTCTTGTTTTGGAGTAATTTTGGAAAATGTCTCTGCCTGTGCTTGAAAGTTATTTGCATATGCCTTAATGTAGGTTTGGTTCCCTCCACCCCCATTTCCTTTTTAGTTAGCAGTTGAGGAGAGCATCTCCATGACTCCTTTTTACCTGTTACTGGGGAAGCATCGGCAGCAAACGAAAGAGGGAATGGATACTGGGAAGGCTCCTGTGCAGAATCTGTTAGGTCAAGAATCACCAGCTGTTAAAGAAGTAAGAATGGATCTAATCCATACTAAAAAATGTATACATTTGCAATGACTTCTTAAGAAAGTGCTCTAATCTCACCTGCCTGTCTTTTCTCCCCAGCTGCTTCATACTCCAGCACATGTATTACCTTCAGCTTCTTTCTTATGTCCTCTTTTTATTCACTCTTTGCTGGTGCCTAGAACAAGGTAAGTAAGAAATCTGGGGGAGTTCCTAAGAGATAAAATATTAAAATATATTGTCCTGTTTTGGTTGAGATGAGATACCCATATAGGCTGCATGTACGCTGTGTTCAGAAATTTACAAGACATCCCATGTGCCTTGTCAGGAGTTCTAAAAATGAATCAACTACTGTCACCCCTCAATCAATGCCAACAATCCCTGCTGGGATTAGTCCATTTGTCAAGGTGCAGGATGTGAAACACTGCATGTCCGTCCTTTGCCATTTTTTCTTTTCTACTTTGGTCACTTCCCTTTCTGTTCCGACTGATGGAAAGTAAATGAAATATCCACTCAAGATAGGGATGCTTCTCTTGTGTTTGGGGTGTATCTAGAAATTTGAGGATCCAAAGCCTTCCCACCTCTGCCACAGTTGTCTGCAGGAGGAGGGGGTCCAAAAACATGATGCACAACCAGGCAATCAGTGTGTTCCCTTTTTTACAGTCTTGCATTTTGAGTTTTGATCACATGTTGATGATTGTTATGTTGATTTTATTTTAATCCTGCTCTGATATCTCTGCCAATGACCATAAAGCCTTCAAGGCTGTTCTCTCTATCCTTAGAAGTTTCATCCAGGTTGTTCTTTACTCTTTGGAGCTTTTTCAGGGAGGAGACAATTCAATCATTTGAGTATCTCATTTAAAGATGGTTGATGAAAGGACATCATGGATTTCTTGGAATAGAGGTAGTCCTGGTTTGCTAGACATACTTAGTAGTTGGGTTCTTCTGAGTGTAAGGTCCATACCCTAGGTTTGATCATAATCAAATCAATCTGGTAATGATCAGATTTTCTGCAGTCATTTTGCCCCAAGTCCCAGGAGATTGCCAGTCCAACTCTCTCGATTTCAACTCTTACCAGACTACAAATACCATAAGGGAATCTCCACTGAATTGCTGCATGAATATATATGCATATACAGCCTTTCTAGGAGACAAAATATCTACCCCTCTCCCCCAAGATGATGTTATTGATCTCCCAAAGCACAGAGAATCTGACTATCAAGTATGCATATTAACGTAATAATAGCGCTTTCCCCCCAAGATTTTACTTTACTATTCCTCACAGGATATATTGCAAATACACACAATGCTGGCACCTCAAGGAGAATGCCTGGCTTTCCCTGATGTAGCTTGGTACAAATGCCATCAGTGCCTGTTGTATAGAAAGTAAGAATCAGAAAATATGCATTTAAGGAATCTGTATTCCTTTTCATACCAAAATTTATTTTCAGGAAAACATTTAAGAAGAAAGGAAGACTATTGGGCAGTGGAATTGTTGAGTGAGAAAACTTGTTGAGTTTTTGTATATCAGCATTATTTAGGATCTTTGTAAACAAATAATGTGTGTTTGAGACAAATAGACGCTTTACATAATTCCTTTTTTTTTTAAATAAAAAAACAGCACTAATGAAATTGCTGAGGAAGTTGAAATGTTAAGTGACAGTGAAGAGAAGGAATCCGAAGAGGAATCTGAAGATATTGAAATTCGCCCAGAGGCTTCACAGACAACAGAGTGCTTTGGGGAGGGTGCATCTAAATTATCAAAACTTCAGGAAAGAGAACTTCGTAAATTAAGGAAATTGGACTACAGCTGGGCCTCGGGACTCTGAACATGTGACATTGCGGACTTTCTTTTTTTTACATATTTCTTCCAGTAATTTAATAAAGTTCCAAATGAAGTTAGCTTTCTTTGTTACTTTTGCCATTGATATAAAGTACGTCTTCAGGGAATTCTTGGATATCATCCTTCATAGGCTTGAGCATGCTTGTGTGAAAAAAGTGCTTTGTGGTAAAAACAGGGCTTCTTTTAGAAGAAGTCTTTCCTTTTATGTGTTACTTCTGGCCAAGATTCAAGGGCATTACAAAATGTTTATGTAAATGCATCTTATTTTAGACACAGGAAGAATTTACCTGCTTGTGTTTTTTTTTTTTTTTTTAAATAATGGTGTAACATGGAAGCTAAGGGATCTTTGCTTGGGAAGAAAAGCAGCAGACTTTCTGAGCTGAAAGAAGTATTTACTAATCTGCATTCCTAAAATGTTTAGAAATGCCTGGGGCAGAGTCTAAGACGTTCAAAACAAATCCACTTTTGTGAAATGCAGACAGTAGAAATGAAATAGCTAATTAAGTAAAATAGGTCATTTAGGATACTGAAAAATAGCAGCCTGTGCAAAACGGTTGATCAGAAAAGACAATTGGTTCAAGCATATTTTATGTGTGTGTGTGTGTGTGTGTGTTGATCAGAAAAGAAAATTGGTTCAAGCATTGTGTTTGTGTGTGTGTGTCGGGAGGGCGAGGCTCTATGAATTTGATACTGTAAACACAAAGTTGGTTCAGAATGGTTTTCCCCTGAATACTCCTGCGGTAAACTGCTTTAGAAACAAAAATGATTGCCCAAGAATGTTTCTTAATCTGCATAAATCAACAAAACTATTTTTAATAATTTGTATTAAAGTTTACAGTTATAAAGCTAAAAAGCGAAGAGAAACAGGAAAATCATTTCTAGTTCCCTCTAGTGTTAAAGCTTCAAACTCATTTTTTCCCTAATCATTTTCTTATGGGAAGGTTTCTTATAAAAAATATTTTTAACTTATGCCCAATCCTTGATGTTTGCTCAAAGTTACAACCAGTCTTCATACTTACGACTGTTGCAGCATCCCCACAAACATAAAATTTGAGTGCTTGGCAACTGGCATGTATTTACAATGATTGCAGAGTCCCACGGTCACATAATTGCTGTTTCTGATCTTTTTTTTGGGGGGGGGGGAATTCTAACAAGTAAAGTGGCAGCCAGATTTGCTTAATGACCATATGATTCAATTAACTGGCAAAAAATGGTGTGTGATTCAGTTAATGAGCACATTGCTTAGGACAGAACTTCTGGTCCCAGTTGTGATTTTAACTTGAGGAGTACCTGTAATATAATTGATTCACTATTGCTTATTTATATCATTTTTAATCATACTGTAGATGAGAACGTTTCTACAATCCAAAAAGCTAGAATTTTTTTCTCCACATGCCCTGATTGACACTAATAATAGTATAGCCTTGAAAGTAACTTGGGACATGAAAGGAGAGTCTCTTGTTTGAAGATAATCACATCCCCTTATGTTCTAGGACTTAAAACTGCTTTGTGGATGATAAGCTAATTCCAAATGATCTTAAAGTCCATTTTGCATCATAAGACAATTTCTTAAAGCAGTCAATGACTTCATGGTTGGAGCTAGATAAAAATTCTGAGGAACGCTAACCAAAGAGAACTTGTGCCTTTGTTGAACTTTTACCTATCATTTATTGAGATGATTTACTAATAAATCATGGTTTGAATTTTGTATTAATTTTATATGGAAATGAATCAGACTTTGAAGGAAACCATGTCTCTGTTACCCCAGACTATATCATAGATTTGGTGTGTGTTCCTGATGGATGCTAGAACTATGTAGGTATGTGCGATGATCTGAGGTTTCATGTACTGTATAACATGGTGTTTATATGTCGATTATATAGTTTTATTGTGACATAAAGGAATTGGATTTGTTCTGTAGATAGGTTGAGGTTAAGGTTGATAATGGGGTGTTGAGTTGATGATGAGTGTTGAGGATCTTGTGAAATTGAATGAGAGATTCTTTTTAGTAAATGTAGATGAGAAACATGTCATCAGTGAATAATGTCAATAAAAGCAGTTTCTGGAGTTTAAAAAGTTGAGAAAGTATTCTAGGTGTGCTATGAAAAATATTAGAATATTTTAGAGATATAATGTTCCCGGGGCTGTGCTACTGATTTGCAGGTTTATGTTGTTTTCAAAGATTAAGCAGTTATGCTTGTAGCATCTATGGCAGGGGTGTCAAACTGGTGGCCCGTGGGCCAGATGCATCTCGAGCAGGCCACGCCCACCCCAACTCCGCGAAGAGGAAAAACGTCACATGACTGCAATGTGACTCAGCGAGTTTGACACCCGTGATCCATGGTGTTGACATCACAGCTTAAGCTACTCAAACACTAAAGTGTTAATAAGTTATAACCCAAAATAGATAATGATACTGCACTTGCTCAGGCACTGAGTGGAAGGCTCATGCTTACATACAAACAGCCATTCAACCTGAAGCAGATTTTCATGGCAAGCAGGAAGATGATGCTAAGATAAACCAAGAAAGCCAGATGTCCTTTGCCTCCACAAAATTTACATCACTATAACTATTATAGACTCCAATAACTTTGCATACAAGGTTAGAAGCATCCATGGATATTTTTCTTCTAATGCGATACATGCCACCATCAAGTAGCATCTGGAATCTTATAGGACAAACCAGGCAAAGAACATTTGGTCTAGTCTAGTGGTTAAGGCGCTAGGCTGGAAACTAGGAAACCATGAATTCAAGTCTGACCTTAACCATGAAAGCTAGCTGAGTGATCTTGGGCCAGTCGCTCTCTCAGCCCAATTCACCTCACAAGGTTTTTGTGGGGAAAATAGGAGGAAGAACAAGCATTAGATACTTTTACCACCTTGAGTTGTTTATAAAAATAAGAGGAGGATATAAGTGAAAAGCATAAAACGATGCAGGTTTGACATCATTGGTCAAAGTAATAGAACATTTTAACCACCCAAGACACTCCATTACAGATCTCAAAGAACTGGTCTGGGACAAAAAAAATTGGGACAAGTCAATTGAAGGATTGCTAAACTTGCATATATCAAAAGATATCAGGCTATCTCAAAGATAGAAAAAAATGGGTTTTAACATACCATTTTACAATTGTTAAAGTACCTATAAACTCTCCCATGTATAATCTGCATCTTCATAACCACCTCCTTTTCCCCTCCCGTTTCTTCCAATTTAGATCCTACATCTGTTTAGCCATTGCATGCATTTGATGACATGGGCTACAAAAAGGAAATGCTTTTAATAACATTTGTTTGTCTGAAAAGGTACCATGAGATTCCTGATGGCACCGAAACCTTTTCATCTGAGTTTATCATGGTATCAAGCCCTTCAACCAGGGTTATGATCTCAGATGCATCATATGGCATCAAGTCCATGGACAGCAGAGGATTGCTTTGTGAGAGGTTCAGATAACATACCGGTTTTATTTAGGGTGAATGCCTAATCTGTGGGTTTTGGAATTATAGATGGACACAATACAATTTCTGACTAGTTTCAAAATAGAATATGCACTGTAGTTCTCTTAAGACTCCCACCTTCAACAAACACATTAACTAATTGGCTTTCTGACTGGAAATAATGATACTGTAGTAGTTGGTCTTGCACATTACAAATCAATAAAACAAGTTCAGTGTTAGATTGCTTCATCTGTTTGTCAATATTTAGGAAATACAACACTCTAGGATAATCTCCATTAAGACAGTGGTATGATGCTGACAAAACTGTAATGTCTATCAAGTTCTGTGATTGAAATGTTGTTGGGTAGCGTCTGTTGTGTTTTGAGTTAATTGCAGAATGACTCTCATTACCTACATGTTTTTCTAGTGCACTACTGCCTTGACTTGTCATTCAAAATATAGAAGAGTTTGTCTCCCTATTCATTATTATTTAGAAATTTAATAAGCATTTGTCTTATGGGTAGGATTTTTCTCAGACTAATAATGAAAGGTCATATGTAATGACAAATGACAAGAAATGTGGCCGCTAGTTCTTTGATATTTTTTCTACATCAACAACTTTGGGAGATACATGAAGTAAGTGTTAAATACTCTATAACATTCTCTCATTCTCTTTCTCCCCCCCCTCCCAACTGGTTTTGTATTTTAGGCAGAACTAGAATTCATAATCTAAGGTCAGGATGTGGATACAAAAGGGGCAAGCCTTGCATTGAGATGCAAGGTGCCCAGTGTCTGCTGCCCTCATTGCTATATCACGTTGACTTTTCTGTAGTATTATAGATGTATCAAGTATAAGTACAGTTACAGTCCTGTGTTCCAGAAGGAGACTGTGTTTCAAAAGGAGGTTGTTTCCTGATTGTTCATCTACCCTACCATGCAAACCACTCCCTGCAATGAAGGATGAGGATTTCTGCACGCCAAATCTGTGCTTAATTCCAGCATCATCACTCTCCCAAAGCAGTATCTTGCTAAGAACAGAATAGTTTTAAAATTTTTCAGGTCATTCCAATTACTCACAATTATGTTGTGCTGAAAGGAACAATCAAAAGTGTTGGAACTGGTAAGGCATCTTTGCCCATACTTCTGTCACCTCTAGAGGAGAGTTTAAGAACACTAATTTTCATCAAAATGAGCAATTGTAACTGCAGTTAAGATTGGCTTTCCACTACTGAAAGATGGTTGGCAATTTTCATAATTTCCTTTTGTGATTCTTTGCATACCTCACACAGCATCCACAGAATCTTGTGGTGAAGTTTTGACATATTCCTGCATGTTCCACCTCCTTTATGTGTGAAGTAGAAAGTCTGCAGGTACAAAAAAGGGACAAGGTTTGTGACATACCACTGTGATGGTGCTTTCATTTTGCCTCCCTGTAGATGTCATCATTCAGGAATTCTGACTCAGTGTTGGCAGGATCACTTCACTTCAGAGAAGGTGGAATGCTTGAAATTCTTCCTGTAATTTAGTTACCTGTCCACCTCAAAGTTTACCTATCAATCTTTCATAGAGAATGTTCACTTGATGTTCTAGGACAGGGTGTCAAACTCAAATTCATCGGGGGCCGCATCAGCAGTTTGGTCCCCATCAAAGGGCCGGTTGTATCTGTAGGTCTATGTGTCCACTCTTTATTATCATAAATTAATGTCACTGCATTCAATTATTACTGTTTTTTGTAATAATGTAAGTAATAACTAGCTCTGAAAGCAGAAACATAGTCAGAATAATGACAAGTAGATATTCAAATGTACAATTATTGTACAATGTATTGAAAAATGTTTTTGGTAACAAACATTAATTTTTTTAAACATACAAATATTGCCAAACACTGTTTATTAAACATATGGAAAACACAAGGCATTACCTTTTTTTAACTTTTATAGTGCCCAGCCATGTGCCCCCTTTAAAGTGCCCAGCCATGTGCCCCTTTTAAAGTGCCCAGCCATCTGCCCCCTTTTATAGTGCCCAGCCATCTGCCCCTTTTATAGTGCCCAGCCATCTGCCCCTCCATTTACTTTACTTACCTTTTACTTCTTTCTTTCTTTTACTTCTTTCTTCTTGCTCCTCTCCACTGGCGTCCGCGCTCCTCTGATCCCTGGAGATGTCGGGCGGACGATCACGTGATGACGCCACGTCCGACACCCAGGGAGCAGTGCGGGCAGAAAGAAGTCGGGCCAGGTCCCGGAAGGTAAGTAAATTTTTTTTTTTTTTTTAACTTGAGCCATTTTTAAATGAATTTACTCGTGCAGGCACGGAGTAAATTCATTGAAAAAAAGGGGAGGCTGCAAGGCTGGCGGCGGCACCAGGGCCATCAGACGAGGTCTGGCGGGCGGATTTGGCCTGCTGGCCTTGTGTTTGACACCCCTGTTCTAGGAGGTCAAGTTTGGACATACAGTAAGTATTTGCAGATTTCTACATAATAAAAAATGGCTGACATGAAATAATATCACAATGCAAACCTTGTCCTTGTTAGCCTTCAAGATTCTTTTCTTTTGCTTTGCATCTTTCAGCTGTCATAAGTAACTGGAGGGGTGAAATAGTAATGGGAAGCGAGCTGGAGGTTTCAGAGGAAAAACTATAAGATGGGGGGGAGTTTCTTGTTTATGCTCCTTATGCGCAAGCACACCTCTTTATAAAAATGTGTCAAGGTCAACGGACAGATGCCTCATCACCTGAAGATGCCCACTTGATGATTTATACAACTTTTAATTGGATGAACTATTTGAAGTAATGTGGGTGGGAACGTTGCCATCACTTTGTATATGTGATTTACACGCTCATTTTCTCAGATTCAGAATTCTTTTGACGCTACCACTTGATTTCCAGTAGAAGATATCTTTTCTCTAATTAATGGAGTCTAGGTGTTTCTTTCTTGGATTTTGAATGGAGCACCAGCTGACAGTCTTTTTGCATTCACATCGTGATATGAGACAAGAATGTCAGTCATGGGATTTGTCTTGTGGCATTATGTATGCATTTTCACTTCCCTGTTCCCTTGAAGAGGCTTATGAATCTGGAGCTATTCGATTCTCCTGACAGGGGAAGCTATTTAATGCTAAAATGTGCAGAAGTCCAAGTTAAGTGTTTAAAGCAGGGCTGTCCAACCTTGGCCCCTTGAAGCTTGGCGGACTTCAACTCCCAGAATTCCCAGCCAGCTTTGCTGGCTGGGGAATTCTGGGAGTTGAAGTCCGCCAAGCTTCAAGGGGCCAAGGTTGGACAGCCCTGGTTTAAAGGCAGTGTTTCTGTTTCCCTTAAAATGAAGAACTCTAGTATTATATGGTTATTCTTTGCAACATTCTGATTGTTCCACCTTCTCCAGTAAATCTTCCTTATGATTAGTATCAAATCAGGGGTAGAGTTGAGCTTCCTGGGCCTTCCCATAAAGGAGAAAGTAGATGGCAAAATAACTCAGGATCCAGATCATATTCAGTCCAGTTCAGGTTCATCACCCAAGATAGCAAAGTTATTCCTTATGTTATCAGGTTGTGAGGAGTGGGGGCTGATTGAATGATTAACGATTACAATTTGCCATAGCATGCAAAAGTAATTCATGTCCAGCACGTAGATTCCTCTTTGTGAATGGTGGCCCTAAACTGAGTTAGGTTCCTGAATATTTACACCCAATAGTAAAGAAAACAAGAAGTGATGCTGTATGACCCAAAACTTAAAAGGTGCCTCGGTGATGCTTTTGAGCAAGAATTAAAGCTATGTCTAGTTGTAATTGACAGGAAAATTTAAATATTCCACCTGGAATTTGTTCATAGTTAGTCAACTCTAGGTGGAACACCAGGCATCTCACCTGGGAGGCTGCTCCATGAAGTCATAGGCCATGTTGTACACTGAATATATTTTATTCATCTATAACTTTGAAGGAGAAAAACAAAACAAAATCTATATAAATTTCCAGCAAACAAGTTATGAGCTCAGAATGCTAAAAAATGGCATGTCTTTGTACCAGTAACATAATCTGAATAGCACACTCACATTATGTACATCTAGGTAACCATTGCCTTAACCCATGGTTTACTTAATATATGTTGCCAAAAATGGTAGGTTTATATGAAATGCTGTGAACACAACCAAATTTAACTTGGAATCTCTCTGGATGGTACTGTTAAAAAATATCCAATGTGTGCATTATATTTATCCAATTTTTTACTGTTCTGTGTTTGTGCCAATTGAATTATCTCTGTGAGCCATAACATTTGTCTATAGCACACTTCAGCTTGAGTGTTCAAAATCCCAAGAGCTTTTGCCTCTATGCATAAGTTGTGAAGTATCACAACTCTAAACAACAACGTCTACCCAGAGGGAAATTCATACATGTGTTGTAGCAATCCTTGCTGTAAATTTTTCCCAACTACAATAAACATTTCTGTAGGTCCCTTCTTGTCAGAGAAGATGGGAGACTGGGAGTCCAATAACACTTGGAAGGTCACAGATTCTGCATTCTTACATAGATTAATAAAAAGACACATTCAAAATTTGAAGAGTTTCCAAATAGAAATATATACAGCTGGTCCTTGCTTAACTACCGCTCATTCAATCCGTTGCAGCATTCCACAGTTATTTGACTGTGATCTAGGTGCTTGACACCTGGCTCATAATTACAATGTCATAGCATAATTAAATGTCACAGCATTCTGTACTCACATGGTTGCCATTTGTGACATCTGGTTTTCTACAAGCAAAGTCAATGGGGAAGCCGACAGGAGATTGCCATGACGTCTTTGCTAAATGAACCATGGTAGTTTACCTAATGACAGCAAACACAAGTGCTGGAGTTCCCATCATTATGTACTAGTTTCCATGGTTTCAGGAGTTGCATTTTACAACCACATCAATTAATGATTGGCAATACTGGCCCCAATTGTTTCTGGATGTGACAATTTCTGCATTTTCCTCTCAATAGATCAGATGAAAACTTTATTGACTAGTAGGAAAGGGAATTGCAGCACATTTTTTTTTACCCAGGCCAAATTATATTTGCCAAAACTCCTGTGCAGCAATTAGAAGTATAAGAGATCTATTTTCCTTTGCAGCTGGACAATTTATCTTCTTTGAGATGAATTAAAGAGTATTTTGTAGTGTGTTCTGAAAATGTTCTTGTTGAAATTCAGAAAAGGTCATGTTTCTCCTGGATTTGAATCAGAGTAAAAGTATTCCATGATATTATTTATAAGTATCACAAGACTTATAGTGAAGTTTCTATTTTACAAGTTGAAACAGTTAATTGACTGTAAAAGTTTGAATTTGTGAATGATGCCAATCACTTGGCTGCATTTCTTAACCCCCTCCCTGTAATCCATGCATTGTACTATTCTATCATGTCAAATTTATTCAAGTGTAGAACTTGCTGTATTTGGTTACGTATTGCTCTTGTGCACCTCTATACTCTTCCCGCTAAAAATTGTCATTGTTTTTTTTTTGGGGGGTGGGTGGGGAATCAGACTGTATCTGGAATCTGAACTAGGATTTTCATTTAATGATATTGGGACTGAAAGACATCACTCATCTACAATTCTTTCTTATTTTTAAGTTCTCAGGTTTAGAGTCTAAAAGGAAAAGGGTTCTGTTATTGGATGGATGGGATCTCCTAGAACTGATTCTCGAGTTGAATCCAATGCTACAGTGGATTATGGATTATCCTTTTTGCACCCAAGACCCTTATGATCTGTCTAGTCAAAGCTTTCCTTCATCAGCCTCTTTCACACTTCTACAATGGAACTAAAGTTGAACAACATAAAAGGAAATGAAGCAAACCAGTGGTTCTCAACCTGTGCTCCGTGGACCACTGGGGGTGGGTGGGTGGGCTGCCATCACAGGGGGTCCAGGAAGGTTTGAAAAAAAATGTTATGATTTAAATCTTGAGTTAAGTCTTGGTGGTCTGTAGCTATGATCTGTGGCCACAAAAGGTACTTAATGGGAGTCCGTGGTTAAGAAAAGGTTGAGAAACACTGAAGTAAATGATAGAATGAAAATTGGTCAACTGAGGAAAAGCTGGACTCACTGCCAGACCAGAGGAATCCAAGTTGCGGATGGAGTTTGCTCAGTATAGATTTCCTCCCCACTCCCCCTTCAATACGAACTCTTCCTCCATGCCTGGGAGTTTTCAGCTAGTCTTGTGCACAGATTTGGTATAGTTTTGGAAAAGGAATAAGCTCAATAAAACAGGCCTACTGCTGTTTTAGAAATAGCTCATTGATAGGACAAAGGTGTGGAAAACATTATGCCAATGACCTGTTAGCCTGGTGCTTGGCAGGTATCTGCTTCCATCCACCACCTCACAGCTTCATTAATGTTTGCAAAAGAAGGTTTTGGCAGCAAATGCCATAACAATTTATTGCAACCTGGCTGCCTGCTTCTGCTCAGCATCTTTCTCCCTGCATTGTATAGGGCCTTGATACTGCAATAATTGAATAAAAACTAAAGGTTTCAGCAGCAGATGCATCTTTTTGTTGATTGGTCAATGCACAACTGTTAATACCATAACAGAAAAAAACATGATTTCATAATATATAACCACATTGTGCATTTTTTTTAAAGCAAAGGTTTTTTTCTTCTTCTTTTCTTTGGGTGATGCTTTCCTAAAAAGTTCAGGTAGTTGAGTTAATGGTCACAGATCTTGTGACTCAAGTTCCTGTTATGAAACTACAAAGTGTCCACACAGCACACTCAGCAGTGAGTGAAAAAGAAGAATCAGCTAATTCTGCAAAGAGGTTCTCAGGCTCTACTAAACTGGCCAGGAACAATATTTGGACGACTGTGTGAGAACACTGATCGCGCCTGGATTGCTAACCTGGTTTTCAACCCACAATTACCAGACTTTTAATTCACTATTCATTTGTCCCTATCTTAGGCCATGCAGAACCAGATGCTGAGTTTTTGATTCAATTAAATTACAAGAACAAGAATAGCAACCTTCCTATGCCATTTTCTTTACAGACAATTCCAACTGTTTTTCACTGTACCAATTTTATAAAACTGCTGATGACATTTATTTCATTTAATGCATTCTGTCCTGCTTTATGATGACACTTCTATATTCACACTGGCTGACAAATCTAAAAAGTCATCAATTATGACACTGGACATACATTTACTGAATAAGATTTTATATGGTGTTTGGGCATTTCAAGGTCTAAAACCTGAAGATGGGCAACACATTAGAGCAAAGGTTTTAAAGTGAAGTTCTAGAATCCCTAGGGATCCCCCAAGATCCTGTCAGTGGTCTGTGAAGTCAAAATTATTTGCCAGCTTATGTTGAAAAACAATACAATATTAAATCCCATAAAAGAATTGTGAGAAGCAGTGGCAGTGAATATGTCAATTTTAATTTTAAATATGGTAAATATAGATTAAAAATACCCACACAAGCAAAAACTCTTTTGGGGCTCTCCATAATTTTTAAAAGTGGGAAGGGGTCCTGAGAGGAAAAAAAAGTTTAAGAGACACTACATTAGGAGTAGGATTAAAATATTTATTAATATGTTAATAAAAATACATTTATTAAAATCAGTATGGAGCAAGTTTGTACTTTCTCGAGAACTTCTCATTAAGTTGAAGAGTGCATTTTGGCTATATCTGATAATGCTAGGAGAATGAATTAGTACATAGAAGAATTAGTAGGTAATGCTGTGTCATCAGCTACAAAAGGAGCTAATTGTAATGAAAAAAACAATAAAAACCTACCCAAAAGAAGAAGAAAAAAATTAAGCTCTATTGTGCTTATTCCCAGGTAAATTGGTATAGGATTACAGCCTCAGAAAATGTATTGCTTAACTTGGATTTCAAACTGAAATTTTTCAATGTATAAGCTTAGTCACTATTATGCAACAGAAGGCGTTTAACGAGCAAATATCTTTAAAAATTATCTGAGAAGGACTTACATTCAGTTATGTTTAGTGTTAGGCAAACAATAAGCAATAACATTTAAATATGTTATATTTGAGTTTGAAAGAAAATTTACAGATCTTTAGCCTGCTGCCTCAGCTTTTTCCCCCCTCAAATGGAAACCCAATACACCCCTGTTTTCTATCAACAACAGCCCCGATGGTCCCAACCAAGTAAAATGTCTAAGAACTGTGAGATGATAGAATGACCCGTGGTAGGAACTCAGCCATGAAACACATTTTCTCTCTGAATTTGCACCTGGTACTCAATAATTTCTTTCATGACAGATGGACTTAGTTTACCTGTGTTTATGTATTGATTCTAAACTGATGCCTCTTTTACCGTCCCCTTGACTCTGCCAGTCCTTCCCCTACACTTCTACACATATGTTTTTCCAGAGACATGTATGAAAAGGAGAAGTTTGCATGAACCACAAGCTCTTTGTAAGCCTCCTTCTACCCTACTCATCCATGAGAAGATACCAGTATTAAGAAGAAGAGCTATGACCATACTAAGTAATTTAGATGTTTCTAAGAAAGGAATGATGAACTTTGTTAGTTTCATTCATCCTTCTCATCCATACAAAAAGGCTGGAAAAGAAAAAAAACATGTGAGTTACCAACTGATTATACAAACAGCCAAGATTTGGGCTCTGTGCCATATTGGCTGATAGGGTGATTGATTGCTGACATGAGATAGATTGTATATCACAAAGTCTGCGAAATTGTTTTAGGTTGCATTCTAAACTTACTTTGAAGATTTGTAAACTATATCTTGAGAGAAAATATTGTATAATATAAGAAATTTTAAAAAATTATATTCCAACAGCATGAGGACACAGTTTAAACAATCAGATTTTCTGATAACCAGACCAAGTTGGCCAAGTGCTCCCATCTGCTAAAATCCAATTTGTTTTATATAATGGACATTAAAATACTCTAGTTGTGAATGGTTGATAAGATTAGACCAATCTGATAGGACCATAGCTAGGATAAGCATAAGCTACTAAAAAAAACCCTCTCCTAGTCAACATTTTTTGCTTTAGATGTCATAATAAATAATTCCTGAATTCCTAACTTTGCATTTTGTCTTTCAAGGAGAGTAGAACTATACCTCAGATTGGTTGAAACCTCCATCAGTGTAATACATTAGCAACATCTGGTACAAATCAAGTTTCACTTGTTTATCCTCATTCTTCCTAGAACAATCTTCAAATCTCAATTCAAGAGTTTTCTAGGTCAGTAGATGAAAATCGGAGGCAATACTGAATAACATCTACATACTTAACACATCAACACAAACCCCAAATTGATCTCCATAGCATGTAAATGTTGAAAAACATGAGACCATGATGAAGGACTAAAAAGAAATCTTCTGGCTCCAATTTGGAAGTCTTACCGTCTGGAAACACTTTTTTAACTAACTGCAAAAGTGCCTGAGAATTTCGGAAGAATTACATACATTGAATCTAGTGCCATGTGGAATTTTATTACTATTTTCCCCCCAAAAGCAGGCTTGAAACCAGATGGTAATTAATTTTCTTAATTGAGAACATCCAGAATTTCCCAGTTAAAGACTACTACAGGCAAGAATGAAGTTAAGAAATTGATCTTTCAATGGACTTATTACTATAAATGATTCCTAACCACTGACTCCCAGTTCCAGGATGTCCCTGAGATCTACTAAAGTTTGTTTTTGTTTTGATTTGACATCACTTGTAAAAACCCTTTACTTATAACTTCAGTTCTTACACTATAAAAATATATGTATTAAGACTATCCTCAATTGTCCTGACCTATTTTATTTTTCAAGTCTTTACTAATCACTGAACAGCCCAGAAAATTGTATGTTATATTTGTTTCTCTTAATGGCCTAAGTCATATTGCTGTTCTAGTCCCAGTCCAAACTGTCGGAATGCTTTGAAGATGATGCCTCTGTGGATCATCATCTTCAAAGAAAATAGACATGACTCATCGAAAGCATTTGCATTGCTAGAGTTAGATATCTCCTTCAAAATATTTATCCTCCTGCTCTTAAGTCATGCTTCGCTCCCTTTTGTAATATTGTTTAAAGGTCTAGTGCCTTGATTGTTTTATATATGTAATTTTCATGTGATAATTACACCCCCTTGAGAAATAATTACAATGTCTTGTGTAAGGACCTTTTTTCTTCTGTGGAAAAGCCACAAATGAATTGTCTCCCTTGTCAATCACTCATAGGATCCTCTGTGAGATAATACAATTATCATGATGTATTTGTTGATCCTTCTGCATAATTCTTCCTAGACCGTAAGCAGTTTCAGCAAGAGGTTGCCATTCTCTCAATCCTTGATAAGGATTCACTCATTTTAACGTTTATGGGTAATAATAGTAACAATCCAAGCATTTAATGGAAAACAATAATAATAATGGAAACATTACCATACCCCAATGGAAAATAATGAATTGGGTGATTTTCAAATATGTTCACTGAGTCTTTATTTTAGGATATGTAGCTATTAGTTTTATAGAAGGAAATTAAAACCCTCATCTTTTTCACTTCAAAGTTTTAACTTAAAAAAATTGGCTTCAGCAAAAATAAAAGGACAAAATTAGATTTTCTGGCCAAACATACATGAATTTATATTGATTTGTCAATTTTTATATGCTGCCCATCCAAACTACTCTTGGCTTAAAAGACAGTAAAAAAAACACCTGATGAACCACTGAAAGGAAGGGAGAGTAGGATAAGCTTTATCAGCAAAGTTATTTAAGGATTGAAATCCAGTGTTAGGTCATAGAAACATTCTGTGTTTTCCAGCTTAAGATCAAGTGATTAATATGTATTGCTGCCCCAGGCAAAGTGTAATGTGATGTCTTTCTTGTTCTCTGTATTTTAATTTTTTGTATTTGATTTTTTTTATCCTACCTTTATTACTTTATAAGTAACTCAAGGCAATGAATATACCTAGTACTCCTTCCTCCTATTTTTCCCCCAACAACCCTGTGTGGTGAATTGGGTTGAAAGAGAGTGACTGCCCCAGCTGGCTTTCATAGCTACAGCAAGACTAGAATTCAAAGTCTCTTTGTTTCTAGACCAGCATCTTAAGCATTACTTTAATCTTGTTCTCAGAAACTGATTGAATAAACATTTGGATTTTATGTGGTAGTGCCTACAGTATTTCACCATGTAGAGTGGAGAATAGATAGTGCAAAGAAAGTCACATTATATTCTCTTCTCCCCTCCCCTCCCCTCCCCTCCTCTCCTCTCTATTCATTGAGACACCCATGAAGCTATTTTTCTTTTCAATTTTTTTTTTAATATATAATTTTTACTGAATAAATTTTTAACAAGAAAAAAGCAATACAAATATTAGAAAAGAAACAAGAAAAACCAAGAACAGTAGCGAATAAGAAAATATAAAAAATAGAAGTTAAAAAAAGAAACAAAGAAAACATTATAAAGAAGCAACTTCCAATCTTTTTGACAGCAGTTATACAACATGTTATGTGTTTCATGTTTTATCTTCTTTCTCTAAGGTTGTATAACATTTTTTTCTCACTTAAGCTACCATTTCTAACTTCAAATTCATAAATCATAAGTTCATTTTTTCTTTTTCTATTTTCAGCAAAAAGGCTACAAGGAGTTCAAGTTACTAATAAATGTCATAATTGACCTTTTTCTAAAAAACAAGATAATTTTACCTTCTCTTCCCCCCTATAGTTCTGTAATTCTTTGATTTATGCAGTTATGTGCTTTAAGCAATACACTATCCATATACTTAGGCAATACACCATCCAGAAGCATCTTGAAATCAGCTGTCTGACTTCCCATTCAGATATGTTATTTTTATAAATAATAAAAAAACAGGAAACCCTTTATGAGGAATGAAAATAGCACAGCAAGACAAAACTAACATTGTTTTTGTCCCATAAAAGACTGTAGACCTATTTAGTACTATGTACTACAAAATACCGTTAAGGAGCACAGAATCATGTTTAAGGCCCCATTCTTGTCCAAAGTTGTTCCATCCATCAGTCTTTAATCCTGTGGGTCCAACTGGATGCACTGAAACAGAGTCTATTGCAGAGGTCCTCAAACTTGGCAACTTTAAGACTTGTGGATTTCAACTCCCAGAATTATCCAGCCAGCATAGCCAAGTTACCAAGTTTGGGGACCCCTGGTCTATCATGTTCCTCTGAACACTTGAGAGCTCTCCTTTATCAACTTCAGTGATTAGATCCAAAATTCTCCTGTCCAAGAGGACACACGTCAATGCCCCCTCTTTATAAGAAGATTGGATATTTGAGAAAACAGGTGAAAGATTCCATTTCAATGCTTTATTCTGTTCAACCTTTTGACTTCTGCATACAGCAAGTTTGTTCTCATTATTGGTCTCTCCTAGAGGGATTTGGTCTGGACAAAGCTAATTCTGCCTTGCAACCGACACACATAGAACCATGGAAGCAGAACAGAGAAGAAAAGTAGGCCTAGTCTCTGAATTATTTCTCACTCCCATCCCCAAAACTTTACCCAGCAGGATTGGGTCTTTGATTGGGCAATCATTTCAGCAGCCCATATTGTTGATTCCAATATTAATCTTAAAGCCGTATTAGCCATTCTATTTATCAAAGCTGTACCAGGTTTCAGGATGGTTCAGTATTATTTACTCCAGAGCCCTGAATACTTGACTATAATATTCATATTATCATTCCGAGCAGATCTGACTTGCTGATATTATCCATTACTAAAGAAACTCAAGTTATAATTTGAAGAGTCAAAAAGGAATAAAAACAACACTTACAAGATTGGAACCTGCTTGTGTGAAACAATCCACTAAATTAGGCAACTGCAAATTATTTTGCTGGCATTTCTATGGGTGATTCTTCTATAATGAATCTTTTCTTAATTGGCACTTTTTACTGAAAGGTGTTTGAGGATGTGATCTACTTAAGATATAAAATAGGTCACCTGATACATAAACTCTGGTGATATTTTGTTGAATATGGAAAATTATAAGGCTGGCTTCTTAATCATCTTGAAGTACATTGTTTGAAAGAGAGGTGTGCAACTATGTGGCTTGACGTTTAAATACAAATCTTTCTTCTGTTTATAGGATAGACTGATGAAATTGAGGATTTCACTGGATTTCTGCAAGGCTTACATACTATTGCTATCCATTTTCAGATATTATACAGTAGAATTGAAGCAGACAAACAGGTCATGCCATATGTGCATTGTAGCTTTTCAGATTTCGAGGTCAAATTTCTGAGATGGCCTGAATTGGTCCTTCAGTTCCGTATCAGATCTTCCATTGAATAGAGGACCAGATTAAGTGCTGAGGAGCATGGGAGGAAAAATGCTATTGTACTTATTACTGCTCCTGGGTTGTCCAATAGTATTCTGAGAGAGTTGTATAGCAAACAGGATGCTGAATGCTAAAGTAGTTACAGTAAGTTCCACTAGAATGCTTTGTTAAGCAGAATACAAAAATATCCAACACAATTGGTATTTTTGGACTTGTGCTCTTGGTTAATATAGTTAATATATGCACTAAAAGCCAGCTGGAGGAGTTATGGAGTATAAAATAAAAGCAATATTCTGTAATGGTTGGACCAATCTATTCATCCAAACATATTCAGAAGGCTGTCCATCATCAAACCTTCTAGAAGTGAAACTTATGTGCTTTGAACTAGTTGCACCAGCTGTTTCTCCATCTGATGAGTCCTGCTTTCTATTGAAGTTTCTCCTTCTGCTTTTCCTATTTTAATGATCTGGCGGCACTTCCGGTTTGTCGGCTTCGCGAGCGGCAGGGATTTGCGAAGCTGCGCGATCCCTGCCGCTAGCCGTTTTTGGGGCTCCGACCCAGCCGGGTACGGAGCTAGGCTGCCCTGCAGGGGCAGCTGAAGGTAGGGGATCCGGAGAAGGGTTTGGGGGTGCTGCAGACCCCCTCCTGGCCGGCAGAACCCCTTTTCCCAGGACGGTGCAGCGGCGGTCCATAATGGCCGCCACAAAGAAGCTGGCAGCCGGGTAAGAATGCGCAGGAGGAAGTGGAGAAAGTGATTGAGAGGAGAAAGTTTTTCTTGGCTCCTAGGACTCTAAGACATATTTAATAAAATTCCTGGAAAGTATGACTTTCTGAATAATACCTGCCAGAAGAGGAAAAAAGCGGCTGCTTGAAGGTGCTGAAAGGATAGCTTTCCCTCTTTTCCTACGGAATAAATAACTGGATATTAAGAAACCTATTTTTTTAGGTGGAAATTGGTTTTAAGCGATGAGTGGGAAGAGAGAGGATTAAAAAGAAAATATTTGTATGCTAAGATTTGTTGGAGCAGATGCCTTAAGGATTTGAAGACTAGAATATATTGTAACAAGACTTTAAACAGATTTGGACTTTCTTTCTCTTTGATTGATATCACCCCAGAAGGAGAAAGTGAGAACTCTGCCTTGGTTTGGACGGATTGATAACATTGGGACTGTTTTATCTTTTTTATTTTCTTTTGAATATTCTGGTTGTTGTAAGAAGAAAGAAGGAGAAAAGAAAAGAAAGATTTATAATGGCTCTTTCTGTTGAGGAACTAAGAAATGGTGTGGAAGAAGCTTTCCTTTTCTTAGAAATGGCGCTTACTAATTATCAACAAAAATTACAACAGATGAAGACAGCAGAGGAACAAGAAAGAAAGGAAGGAGCCATCTTTAATGAATCTCAGAATTTGATCCAGAAAAAAGGAAGAGAGAAAGAAAAGAAAAGAAGAGAAAAGAAGAAAACTAAAGGATTTAAGGACTTAAGATTTAAAAAAACATTTAAGAAAGGGAAAAATAAAGTGCAAAATCAATATGATGATTGTAAACAAAGGGGAAAAGAAATACGACAGAGAAGGGAAGCCGGTAAGGCAGAGGCTAGAAGAAGGGGGGGTAGAAAGGTTTGTTGGGAAAAGAAAGAAAGGGAAAAGGTGGAGAAAAGCTACAACGTTTTGAAATTAAATGGAAAAAAGGAATTTTTTATGGATAATGGATAAAGTATAATTTCTTTTTAAAAAAAAAAGATTTTGCAAGGTACATAAGATGAGATGGTAGTATTGCAATGGTTTAAGAGTTGATAAGAGATTAAAATGTTAAAATGTTTAAAAATGATTGGTTTTAAAACTTAATAATAGGAGAGGTTTAGAATATTGTTTTAATTAAAGAGTTTAATAAAATTATGGTATTGATGTTATTATAAATTTTTTATTATAGTATTTCTTTTTAATATTTGGATTTATTCTCTAATTATGCACTTAATTGTGTTGGATGTACTAGTTAGATAGAATGTACCAAGCAAAATCTGATTGGGTATTAGATATTATTTTAAAGATTAATTTGATTAACTTAGGGGGGAGATAGAAAGGCATCATACTCTGATTAATGATTTCAGGAGAAACTGATTTTCTTTTTTTTCATAAGGGATGAGACAAAGGGATGATAAAAAATGGACAAAAGATACAAATATAATGATTTAAACTAAGATGATTAATTAAGGTAGAATTAAGAAGTGTGAAATATGTGGAGAAGTTAATATAGAAGGCTTAGAATGGTAAATAAAATAAGTAATAATATGTAAGATGAGCATGAATATAATTGAAGTCCATGAAGAGAGAGACACCTGGGTCCAAGTTACTTTCCAAAAAGATATTTTTTTTTATGTTTTGTGTGTTGTGTGTATATGTCTTTTTTGGGGGGAGAATTGGTAAAAACTTGTAGAAATATAGAATGAGAATAATGGTAACTAAGTCAGAAAGAAACAGATGAAATAATAATAATGATATTGAATAAGAGTAAAGAGAAGTAAAGAGAAATTGAATAAGAGGTTTTGGTATATTATATGGAAATGGTTTAAAATAGAATCATAATTTATCTGACTTGTTAAATTTACAAGGGAAAAAGGTTTAAACATGTAATGAATAATGATAATTTGTGTGTTTTAAAAATTAATAAAACTTGTTTTAAAAAAAAAAAAAATGATCTGGCTAACCAGCAATTACTACCAAAACTTTCCCCATAGTGTTTAAATAAATTGGAGTCCAGCTCTTATCTAATAGTGGCAGCTGCAACATTCTGTATGCACTACTTGCCACTAGATGTTAATCAGGGTTATGTGGAAGTTTTATGGCACCTTCTCCAAGGTTCCAAATGTATCAAACCAATTCCCATAGTATTCCATTCATTGCCACATGGTTTGAATCATGAATCATATTATCACTGTTCATGAAGATATGTCCTACTTTCATAAGCGCAGTAACCTTTGAAACTTGGAGCAATTGTTCTCATGCACATATAGAGTGCA
This sequence comes from Notechis scutatus, assembly GCF_049901735.1. NCBI lineage: Eukaryota > Metazoa > Chordata > Lepidosauria > Squamata > Elapidae > Notechis > Notechis scutatus. The sequence continues at coordinate 180,121,946 of NC_142009.1, forward strand.
ATTTCATTTCAATCACTTTTAATTTTACCAGAATCTTGAAAACCCAAAGAGCCGAAAGTAAAAGCATATTTTTTTTCTTAAAAGTACTGTTGATCAGTGGTGGGATTCAATTGTTTTTACTACCGGCTCTGTGGGCGTGGCTTGCTGGGCGTGGCAGGGGAAGGATACTGTAAAATCTCCAGTCAGAGGTGGTATTTGCCGGTTCTCTGAACTACTCAAAATTTCTGCTATTGGTTCTCCAGAACTGGTCAGAACCTGCTGAATACCACCTCTGCTATTGATTTAGGATGATCCAAAGCATATATTCCAATACTAATAATAACCTTAACAACACTTCAGAAGTTGTAGGTGTACTGTAGCTGATGCATACTTGCCAAACTGCAACATGTTGCAATTTTAGCTAATCCAAATTCCATACACAATGACCTGGAGACTTGATTGGCATAAGTTGATCTATCTAAAGTATTAATACAGTGCATTCAGAAAATATTCAGACCCCCTTCACTTTTGCCAATTTTGTTGAGCCTGATTCTACAGTTTTTGAAATTCATTTTTTTCTCATTAATCTACATTCAGTACTCCATAATGACAAGTGAAAACAGAATTTTAGAAATGTCTGTAAATTTATTAAAAAGAAAAAAGCTGAAATATCACATTGGCATAAGCATTCAGATTCTTTGCAACAACACAGGAAATATAGCTCTAGTGCAGGGCTGTCAAACTTCCAGCCCACAGGCAGGATGCGTCACGTGCTGGCCACGCCTGTGCCCAATTTAGCAAAGGGGAAAAATGTCCCGATAGGTCATGTGACCCTGCCATTACGATGTGAGTTTGACATCCCTGCTCTAGTGCTTCCCGTTTCTCTTGATCATTGCTGACATGTTTCTAAACCTTGAATGGTGTCAACCTGTTTTGGCTGGCAGAGTGTTGCAGGATGCCATCCAGGCCAGAAACAGGGCGTGGGGAGGCCGTACGTGCCCCCCACCCGTGCCCCGTTTTGGATCCCAGAGGCACCGCATGCTGGTCCTGTGCTATTTCCAGACCGAACCAAAGGGCCAGATTTAAGAACCCCGTGGCCTGTGGGCCTTGAATTTGACACCCCAGGTTTAAAGAGATGATAATTTATTTTAAAAACTGGTGAAAGCTAGAGTAATATATATAATATAAAGTAGGATGGTATTTCAGCAATAGTATGATGGGCAAAACATTAGAGTTATAAATATAAAGTGTTCCCATTGTGAGACATTGTAGGCTATGTTAGTGGACTCCAAAATGATGCAAAGCATGAGAGAATATGGAACACTGAACAAAAAACTACATAGCCTGTGTGCATACAATTGCCAGCTCTGATATAAGCCAGCCCTTGGTTTGCTAAGATAATAAAAGGACATTTTTTTTCTTCTAATGAACCATTCCTTTTACAGAGTGCATATCTCTTATAATTGTCTCCATAAAACTATCAAGAAAGCATTCTCTACTTCATCTTGTCTTTCAAATCCAAGGCTTTCTGTGAAAACAAACATTACTTAGAAATTGCTTCGAAAAAAAATCTTCTTAGGAATGCTTACCAAGCATGGGTGTATAGTTCGTTTTGAAAATAGGTAGGTGGGGAGGGAGGAGGGAGAGAGAGAGAGAGAGAGAGAGAGAGAGAGAGAGAGAGCTGAAACTTGGCAACATTCCACCTACAGTTATATTTAAGCTTAGACTGCTTGCCAAGAGCAAGCTGAACTTTGCCCTACATTGAGTCTAAAAAATAAGAGACAACCAGAAAGCTTTTGAGACTCTCTGAGCATATGTTTCTTTGGAGGAGGGTGGATCTCCTCCTTATGCAGATAGCCGGTGAGTGGGCTGTAGGGTTTATCTGCTGGCTACACTCCAAACTTCCATTCCTCTGAAGGACATAGAGACTCTGAGGCATTCATATGCTCTCTGCATGGCCTGTCTACAGGTTCCTGAATTCATTATTCATTCATTATTTCATTATTCATGAAAAAACCCCATATTTTTATTAAATAATCCCCATAATGTAAGGCCATGATTTCTCTTCTACTCAGATGGTCTCTGCTAATAATAGCATAAGGACACCCGTTCTGAAGCATACAAGGGTAATCAAATCATAACAATGAGTAACTCCGGTTTCTGTTCTTTTCTGCCACATATACGGTACTTCCTTGGTTATGTTTGTCAGTATCCTACAGCAAGATGAGGCTGAGAAATTATTTATTAAGAAAGTTTCAGTTTGGAAACCAATGGTGTTTGAAGAAATGGAAAATCACTTCTCCATTCCTCTAAATGTCATCTTGCTTTTTTATTTCTGAATCAAAATTGGCAAATTTCTTAAAGTGTCATGACACAGAAATGGGATGTAAAAATTTAATACTGATATTCTGATTTCCTTTATAGCTAAGGTGTGGTTAATTTGTGCAATGTGACTCTGAATGCATAATCTTTATTTATTATTTATTTATTTTTGTCAATTGCTTACAAGATAATAGGTATAAGTAACAACATAGTTATGAATACATGGATACATGTAAGAAAAATAAAAAAAGAAAAGAAAAGAAACATAGGACAGGGACGGTAGGCACGTTGGTGCGCTTATGCACCCCCCCTACAGACCTCTTAGGAAAGGGGTGAGGTCAATAGTAGAAAGTCTAAGGTTAAAGTTTTTGGGGTTTGGGGAAGAAACCACAGAGTCAGGTAGAGTATTCCAGACATTGACCACTCTGTTGCTGAAGTTGTATTTCCTGCAATTAAGTTTGGTGCGATTAACCCTGAGTTTGTATCTATTGTTTGCTCTTGTGTTGTTATGGTTGAAGCTTTGACAGGTAGGACATTGCAATGTATGATTTTATATACTACACTTAGATCGGACCGAAGGTGGCATAGTTCTAGTTTTCTAGGTCTAGAATTTCAAGTCTGGTGGCATAAGGTATTCTGCAACGAGTAGAGGAGTGGAGAACTCTTCTTGTTAAATATTTCTGGACTTTCTCAACTGTGTTAATATCAGATATGTAATGTGGGTTCCAGACTGATGAGCTGTATTCGAGTATTGGTCTAGCAAATGTTTTGTATGCTCTGGGTATTAGTGTAATATTACCAGAGAAAAAGCTACGTAAGATTAGGTTAACAACTCTTAACACCTTTTTGGCTATGTAGTTACAGTGGGCTCTAGCACTTAGGTCATTTGAGATAAGTACTCCAAGATCCTTGACAGAGTTTGGATCATCAACAAGGTCTTGACTATTCAGCCTGTATTTTATTTTCTGATTTTTTTTGCCAATATGTAGGACAGAGCATTTATTTCTTGAGATTTGAAGTTGCCATTTGTTTGACCATTCTGATACATAGTCAAGGTCTTTCTGAAGGGTAGCAGTATTGTCTGTGGTGTTGAACAGCTTTACATCATCAGCGAAGAGAACGCAGTTGCTCTTGATATGATCACAGAGGTCGTTTATGTAGAGTATGGTCCACTCTTTTCATCCATTCAGTGATGGCAAATCTATGACATACATGCCATGCCATGGTGCGTTGGGGACATATCAGCATTTAATGACCCGTGACAACAATTATTCTTGAAAACATGCCCCATTCTCACATGATTTTCAAAGGTTGCAGAGGCTGTACAAGAATGAGCTGTATTCTTGCACGGCTTCTGGAACCTCCATATATCTCACAAGAATAGACTGTGATTTTACACAGTTTTTGAAGACTGGAAAGACCAAGGAAGAGCATTCCCTGAAGCTACCTCAAGAACAAAGGCTTTGTGTGACCTAGAGCAGCGTTGGGTGGGCTGCAGGGGCCTGCCAACCAAAAGAGAACACTGCCTGAAGGTGAGCAGTGTGTGACAGATTCTGGGGAGCACTGGGCTGTGGGGGCAATTGCACTGTTCCCCAAGGCTTACAGCTGTTTGATAATAATGCAATGTGACCTTTTAGAGGGGCAGCGGTGGCATTAGGGCTGAAGTCAAAGAGTGGGCCTCTACTTTGGCCCCAGGCTTGGGGCAGCCACCAAGTGCCATTATTCAGAATGGCCTAGATGAAAGGGAAATTTTTCTTTTGTTCAGGAGTGTGAGGGCAGGATGACACTCCAGAAGAGTGAAGTATTTTCTGAATTTTTGACCTGCTGAGCCCATCACTGGTTCAGCTTAAGATATCGCCTTGCTGGGTCTACCTGAGAATTCTGGGACTTGTAGAGCTGAAGAAGCTTCTTGGATGAGAAGCAAAATCTCTTCAAAGAAAAAACAGAAAGTCCAGTTGCCTCTTGAAAAAGCACCTTTGGGAAACCATGACTTGGATGACTAAGAATTTCCATAGTCATCTGGGATTTATAGTTCACCATACTGGAAAAGTGCCTGGAAGACTAGTTTGCCTAGAATTCCTGAAGTAGGGTTAGTTCCATGTAAATTGAGAACACATCAGAGGTGGTATTCAGCAGGTTCTGACCAGTTCTGGAGAACCGGTAGTGGAAATTTTGAGTAGTTCAGAGAACCAGCAAATACCACCTCTGACTGGAGATTTTACAGTATCCTTCCCCTGCCACGCCCACCAAGCCACGCCCATGGAACCGGTAGTAAAAAAAATTGAATCCCACCACTGGAATCCCACCACACTTCAGGTTATTATGTTTTTTGCATAGTCACTGAAACTCTTTCATTTCAGCATATATTTGTTTAAAAGATTTCTTATGAATATTTTTTGACTTTTATCTAAGTATGACAAAGCTTCTCCCATCTTACTCCCATATCTGCACAATAACACGAAGTTCAGCATTATGTGTTGTGGATTCTTTTGCTAATTGATAAATTAATGCAAATTATGCATTCTGAGGAAAATATTTTCATCTAACTTGGATATTTAAACTTGGGGGCTCTTTATTATGGATTTTTTTTTCCTGTTAATATTGCTTATTGCTGATTGTTGTTTGTATTTTGATTGTTTATTATATGCCAGTCAGAATCATGTTGCTTGTGTTGGATGGTCATATAAATTCTTAAATAAAACAATGAGAGGGAATTCATTTTTATAGATTTGTGAAATCTGTTATTGAAATATAGAACCTGCCTTGCATTCAGTTTCAAAATGGCTTTGTCCAGTATTCTGCAGTTACAGGGATCAAGATCTCTTACCATCGGGTAGGAGATATAGAAGCATAGCCAGCCGCACCAACAGGCTGAAGAACAGTTTCTATCTATGGGCTGTCAGACTTCTGAATGGAAAATAACATCATGTCAACATAGTATGATAGATTTGCGGGGCCGGTTGTGGAACAAGGTCACATAGTGTAATAAGATTGGAACTGGGTTAGGGACTTCTGTCCTTACTGTGAGTTGTGTTTGGGAGGGGTGTACGAAGGGAGGCTCAGCCAATCTCATTGTACACATGTTGTACTCTGACAATAAAGGTAATAATAATAAGATACAGTCAAGAGGATCCAGATACAGCAGTTCAGAGTCACCTTATAGGGGAGATGGGTGGCATAAAATAATAATAAATTAAAATAAAATAAAAATGCACCTGGCATGTATCAAAGCCGGTTCTGTTTGTGCTTTATCTGGCAAGTTTACCTCTCCTATCCCTCATAACAGGCATTAAAGCAGATGTTCTTCAACATCGAGGAACAACCATTGTTTTACTTATTAAACTTATATGCTGCCCATCTCACTATCAAAATTGATTCTGGGTGTTTTTAGGAAATACAAGGAGCTATAACAACAGGAAGAACAAAGTAAAGATGAGAAAGCCCTAACACCCCATTTTGTCTTAAAAAAGTGCTTTCAGGGGTCAATTCTCTGATAAACACATGCAGTTCCTGTTAAGATGTATGCTTTTATGAAGAAACTGAGCACAACACAAACAATTTACTATATTAGAAAGTTATAAACTCCAGAGTAATGGGTGGAAGGATAGTCTAGGAGCTGTGTGATATCTATTTTGTATTTTTGAGTCAATGTTGAATTCTGGCAATTCCTTGCAGTTTTCTTGGCAAGATTTTCAGAAGTGGTTTGCCCTTGCTTTTTTCTTCCCATGGCTGACAGAGAGTGATTGACCCAAGGTTACACAGCAGGTTTTCATGCCTAAAGCAAGACTACAACTCACAATCTCCTGGTTTTTTTTTGTCTGGTGGCTTTAATCACTACATCAGACTGGCTTTCATTATGTAAACACAAATGTCATAATTTGGTGGTGATGAAAATTATGCTATGATGGGAAGAAATTTTATGTTCTCTTCCAGTAATACTTTTTTTCAATAGAATGCAATGCCAGGGAGTTTTGCATAATCAAGGGCAGCTCTTTGACAGCTATAAAATAAAGGATATATTGAGATGGGAAACCCTAACCTTTTATGTATATAGAGAAACTTTACTTGTCCTTCTTTGAACCTTGCCTTATTTCTCCAGATCAGCTGAATGAGAAACAAACATTTGTCAGCAATCTTGCAAGGATGGAAAGAACATGGCAATCATGGTGTTCAATGCCCTGAAATAGTTTTATAAAGCAAAAGGTTGCCTATGACTATGCAGCAAGTAATTTCAATAAAGATTTTTATGGAAAGGTTTCACATGAGTGAAATCAATACATTTTATGAGCCTTTCACTTCTGACCAGGCTGATGACAAACCTCTTGATTGCCTTGACTTCTCACCACATATTTGTTGGAACCAACATAGATATTAATGGACCATGAAGGTTTCAAGGAGAATGGATAAGAATGACTTTCTCCCTTCTTTGCCAATGATCGAGATTAAAAGTTGCCACAAAACCAAAGTGCAATTCTTGGGATTTGCTCTCTTTCATCTGTAATTTATTCTTCATATATATCTCCTGTCAACACCAAGCACATCTTTAGAGCAGATCTGCGAAGACTCAGTGGTCCAAATGAATTCAAAGCTTTTTTCAGCTTTAGACACTTCAGTGGTTTTCACTTACAGTCCAATTGCTGTCAGCACCGGCCTATGTAACCAGCAATCAAAGATAATAGAAGCTATAGGACAACACAATGAGAAGAAGATGAAGAAAATGGGTTTTCTCTTCTCTGGTTACATATAGATGGTCTTTAGATATTGGTCACTCTTAATAAGGTTTCTCAATCTTGGCCATTTTAAGATGTGTGGATTTCAATTCCCAGATTTCCTCAGGGAGCACTGGCTGGGCAATTTTGGAAATTGAAGTCCACACATCTTAAAATGGCCAAGTTTGAGAAACACTTTTCTTAATGTTTGTGGTATGATCAAGAGCTACCAGGTATGAGGCTAGCACAGGGCTGTCAAATTTGTGGTCTGTGGGCCGCATGCGTCACATGCTTTAGCGAAGGGAAAAAAATGTCACGATGTGTCACTTGACAATGTCGTGATGATGTGAGTTTGACACCCATGGGCTAGCATATAGTGAGCAGAACCATCTCTCTCTCCCTCCCTCCCTCCATTTTTATTTCCATGTACATGTATACATCTGAATTACACTGTGTTGTTTCTCTGTGTAATATAACGTACATGGGTATATGCATAATTTTGCATTTATCTGCGCCAACTCAGAAAGCTCAAACTGCCTAAGGAGCTGCTGATCCAGTTCTACAGAGGAATAATTGAGTCTGTCATCTGCACCTCTATAACTGTCTGGTTTGGTTCTGCAACCCAATGGCAGACACAGACTTCAGAGGATAATTAGGACTGCAGAAAAAACAATGACTACCAACCTGCCTTCAGTCGAGGACCTGTATACTGCACGAGTCAAAAAGAGGGCTATGAAAATATTACATATCCCGGACATAAACTGTTTCAACTCCTTCCCTCAAAATGACGCTATAGAGCACTGCACACCAGAACAACTAGACACAAGAACAGTTTTTTCTCGAAAGCCATTACTCTGCTAAACAAATAATTCCCTCAACCCCGTTCAACTACACTACTATTACTGTTAATCTTCTCATCACTCCTTATCACCCATCCCTTCCCACTTGTGACTGTATGACTGTATGAACTTTGTCGCTTGTATCCTTACAATTTATATGGACTGTTTCCTAGTATGATTTGATTGCTTATTGTACCCTATGACTATCATTAAGTGTTGTATCTTACGATTCTTGACTCTTGACGAATGTACCCTTTCTTTTATGTATACTGAGAGCATTTGCACCAAGACAAATTCCTTGTGTGTTTGGCCACTAAAGAATTGGGCATTAACATTTGGCCACTAAAGAATTCTATTCTATTCTATTCTATTCTATTCTATTCTATTCTATTCTATTCTATCTTGTCATTTTATGTAGTGTATATTAGAGGTTGTGACCCTTTGAGAGCTGCATGCAATGGAATTTCATTTTAATGTATGCTGATTAGTGTACATTCAAAGTGACAATAAAGTTATTCTAAGTTCTAATGAGAACCGATAAGATAAGGCCCTAATCTGTTATCCACAGACTGAAAACTCATGCTGCTTAGCCAACATGAAAACTTCTACCTTTATGAGGAATTCTGTGACTTGCCAATTCAATGCATCTGGAAGGTACTAAGCTGAGAAAGACTGATAAAAAAACCTCTCAGGCATATTATGTATTGAGTATTCTATTTTAGCACAATCATCCCAATCCATTAAAAAAATGTTAGGTCTGTGCTTTTACATATGACACAAAGTGATATCTTTGTGATCTTTGTATCACGTGAATGGAGATAAGACATAAGGAGAGAACTGTGCCAGGAATTGGGCAGAGGCAAATCAGGTAATTCTGAGGCCACTTCTTTCGGTTGTTCAAACTTTTGCTGACTATAAGATTGCTGAGTCACATTTTGAGTTGCACAAGAGAGCAAGGCAAATAGTAACAATAACACAAAAGTACTGTATTTTGGTCTAATTGTTAACCCCAGATCACACTATTATGGTATGAATATTTTACAATATTTTACAAGAAATATATGTTAAATATTTCCAGCATGGACTCTGTTCCCTTTCCATTGCAATAGAATATGGGTATGTTATACACATATAGTTAACAACAGCAGAAGAGGCCTACTGATTAAAAGAGTTAATCTAGTCCAGCATTATATTCCCAAAATGACCAAGCTGATCACATTGGATCAATGAATGAAGCAATACTTTCTCCCCTTTGTGACTGGGGTATTGATATTCAGATGTATGGCAGTCCTTGTTATTATAGGCTGGGATATCATAAGAAGTGTAATAGAATGAAGACTAATCATGGACATATTGTGGCTCACTTTTATTGAGTTAGCTGCTTCATTCTCTGTAAGTGGTGTGTTTCTAAGCTATATCCTCCCTGGATGTATTTAATCTACACTAAGCTTGCCCACTATAAATAATGGCTCAATAACTCAGTGCATAATACTGTATTATTATTGTTATATGATGCAAATCATAGTGTTACAAAAGATGGGAATAAGCTCCCCAATTCATTTTTTTCCATGTGAAAAAGGTACATATAACTACCATTTTCCTCTTTCTTTGTACTAGTGTTTGGGGGGGGGGGGGGGGGGGGGGGGGGGGGGGTTGGTGGGGGGGTGGGGGGGGGGGGGGGGGTTTTGGGGTTTTGGTTTTTGGGTTTTTTTGTTTGCCTTTGGGGGTGGGGCGGGGGGCCCGCCGCCCTTTTCTTTTTTTTTTTTTTGTTTTTTGTGACTTAGGGTTTGGGGGGAAACCCTAATTTGGATTGTTTTTTTTTTTTCAAAAAGTTTTTTTTTTTTTCTCAAACGCGATACTTTTTTCTTTTTTTTTTTTTTTTTTTTTATAATACTCAAGGACATAATTCTGCTATTATTGACCTTATTTTTGAGAAAACAAAATTTCCAATATTCTCTAGGCTTTCCCAGATAATAATTTAGATTTATCCTTTATGCTCTAGATTAGATCTCTGGATAAAAGAAAAGGTTCTTTTACACACAACTGCTTTTCACTTGTTGATTTCACAACTTTGTGTTGAGTCTGTTTTTGATTCGATGCATCTAGGACCCTATAGAAGACATTCTTACTTTCTGCAATATGAGGGCTGCAAAGCTTTTGTGTATAGCCATTTTACTATTATCAGGCTCTTGTTACCGCCTGTTTTCTGGGCTCAAACCAGCTTCTCTCCCCTATTCTTTCCACGTATGTTCTAGATCTTTTAAACACAATAGAAGAGTGTCTTTGTGGCTTTGTAGCCCCGCTTCTAGGGAAGACCTCTATCCCATTATAGGAATGGCTTTTGGAGAAAAAGAAAAGAAATTGTCAGGTTCCTAAGATCCCTATTCTGGTGGGGAGGGGGCCCTGGATGCTCCGTTGCAACTTTAATAACAGATAACAGATAACAGATAATCAGAGTTGGAAGGGACCTTGTAGGTCATCTAGTCCAACCCCCAGCCCAAGCGGGAGCCCTACACCATTTCTGACAAATGGCAGCCCAATCTCTTCCTGAAAGTCTCAAGTGATGGCGCTCCCACAACTTCCAAGGGCAAGCTGTTCCATTGGTTGATTGTTCTCACTGTCAGAAAGTTTCTCCTTATTTCCAGGTTAAATCACTCCTTGTTCAGTTTCCATCCATTGTTCCTTGTCTGGCCTACAGGTGCTTTAGAAAATAGCTTGACCCCTTTCTCCCTGTGGCAGCCCCTCAAATATTGGAAGACCGCTATCTTGTCTCTCCTGGTCAATCTCTTTACTAGACTAGCCAAGCCCAGTTCCTGTAACCGTTCTTCACATGTTTTAGTCTCCAGTCCCCTAATCATCCTGGTTGCTCTTCTCTGTACTTTTTCTAGAGTCTCAATATCTTTTTATAAGGTGGTGAACAAAATTGGATGCAGTACTCTAGGTGTGGTCTTACTAAGTCTTTATAGACTGGTATTAGTACCTTTCTTGATCTTGCTTGTAACCCTCTGTTAATACAACTTAGGATTGCATTAGCTTTTTTGGCTGCTGCTGCACACTGCTGGCTCATATTTAGCTGGTTGTCCACTAGGACTCCAAGATCCCTCTCACAGTTACTACTATTGAGCCTGGTTTCACCCAGTCTATATGTGTACTTTTGGTTTTTCTTTCCTAAGTGTAGGACTTTACTTTTCTCTACATTGAATTTCATTTTGTTAGATATGGCCCAGTGTTCTAGTCTGTCAAGATCCATCTGGATCTTGAGCCTATCTTCTTGGGTGTTAGCTATTCCTGCCAGCTTAGTATCATCTGCAAATTTGGTAAGTTCCCCTTCTATTCCCTCATCTAAGTCATTAATGAAGATATTGAAGAGTACTGGGCCTAAGATGGAATCTTGTGGCACCCCACTGCTTACTTCCCTCCATGTAGACTTAGATCCATTAAGGACTACTCGTTGAGTACGGTTTGTCAGCCAGTTACGAGTCCATCTAGTGGTTGGTGCTATCTATTCCACATTTTTCTAGCTTACTAAGAAGTAGGTTGTGGTCTACTTTGTAGAATGCCTTGCTGAAATCTAAATATATTATGTCCACAGTATTTGCTGGTCTACTAATTTAATCACTATGTTGAAGAATGAAATAAGATTGGTTTGGCATGATCTGTTCTTAACAAATCTGTGCTGACTGCTAGTTATTACTTTACTTGTTTCTCGATGTTGGCAGATCTGTTTTTATATTATCTTTTCCAGTATCATCCCGGGTATTGATGTTAGGGTGATTGGTCTATAGTTTCCTGGGTCTGTTTCCCCCCCCTTTTTTGAAGATGAGAAGCCCCATCAGCTCTTTTCCAGTCCTCTGGTAGTTCCAGGATTTTTGAAAGATATGGTGCAGTGGTTCTGAGATGAACTCTGCCAGCTCCTTTAAAACTCTGGAATGTAATCCATCAGGCCCTGGTGATATGTGTTCATCAAGATCAAACAGGTGTTTTCTTACTATTTTTTTTGCTTATTTTAACTTTTATTTCTGGTCTGTCTTTTACAGTGATGTTTTTGGTGGGTTGAGCTATAGTATTTTTTTGCGTGAAGACGGATGCAAAGAATGAGTTAAGCAGTTCTGCTTTCTCTCTGTTGCCTGTTACTTCCTTGCCGTCTTCTCTCTTTAGTGGACTGACTGTTTCTTTGATTTTTTTCTTGTTATTTATATGTTGGAAGAAACTTTTAAAATTATCTTTGACTTTTGTTGCAAGTCTTTTTACGTTCTGAGCCTTTGCTATCCTGACTTCGTCTTTGCAGATTCTGGCTATCTGCTGATATTCTTTATTTATTTATTTATTTGATTTGTCAATCTTACAAGCTTACAAGATAATAGGTATAAGGATAAACATAGTTATGAATACAAGAAATGAGTACATATAAGAAAAATAAAAGAAACAATAGGACAGGGACAGTAGGCACTTTGGTGCGCTTATGTATGCCCCCTACAGACCTCTTAGGAAAGGGGGTGAGGTCAATAGTAGAAAATCCAAGGTTAAAGTTTTTGGGGTTTGGGGAAGAAACCACAGAGTCAGGTAGAGTATTCCAGAGTATTGACTACTCTGTTGCTGAAGTTGTATTTCCTGCAATTAAGTTTGGTGCGATTAACCCTGAGTTTGTATCTATTGTTTGCTCTTGTGTTGTTATGGTTGAAGCTGAAGTATTCATTGACAGGTAGGACATTGCAATGTATGATTTTATATACTACATTTAGATCGGATCGAAGGCGGCGTAGTTCTAGGTTTTTTAGGTCTAGAATTTCAAGTCTGGTGGCATAAGATATTCTACAACGAGTAGAGGAGTGTAGAACTCTTCTTGTGAAATATTTCTGGACTTCCTCAACTGTGTTAATATCAGATACATAATGTGGGTTCCAGACTGATGAGCTGTATTCGAGTATTGGTCTGGCAAATGTTTTGTATGCCCTAGTTAGTAGTGTGATATTACCAGAGAAAAAGCTACGTAGGATTAGATTAACAACTCTTAATACATTTTTGGCTATGTAGTTACAGTGGGCTCTAGCACTTAGGTCATTAGAGATGAGTACTCCAAGGTCCTTGACAGAGTTTGGATCATCAACAAGGTCTTGACTATTCAGCCTGTATTTTATTTTCTGGGTTTTTTGCCAATATGTAGGACAGAGTATTTATTTGTTGAGATTTGAAGTTGCCATTTGTTTGACCATTCTGAAACATAGTTGAGGTCTTTTTGAAGGGTAGCAGTATTGTCTGTGATGTTGAATAGCTTTACATCATCAGCAAAGAGAACGCAGTTGCTCTTAATATGATCTCAGAGGTCATTTATTAGAGTATGAAGAGAGTTGGTCCTAGAACACTGCCTTGGGGGACTCCACTGTTGACAGGTACAGAATTTGATAAGACACGCCCAATTTTGACCATTTGTTATCTGTTTGACAGGAATGCTTCTATCTAGTTATGCAGTTGTCCAGAGATACTATAAGATCTTAGTTTTAGTAGTAGTTTGTCATGTACCACTGAATCAAAGGCTTTACAGAAGTCTATGCAGATTGCATCTATTGCTTTGCCCTGATCGAGTTGTATAGTCCATATATTTTTGCAGTGTAAGAGTTGCAGATTACAGGATAGTTTTTTCCTGAAACCAAATTGTTTATTAGAGAGTAGGTTGTTTGTTTCTAAGTGGAGGATAATGGATTGGTTAATAATTGATTCCATGACTTTACAGGTGATGCAGCATAAAGAGATTGGTCTGTAATTTTCAACTAGATTGGGGTCTCCCTTTTTGAAGATGGGGATGACTGTGGCTTGCGACCATAGGTTTGGCAAGGAGCTGGTCCTGAAAGATTTTCCAAAGATTATGCTTAGAGGTTCTGCAATGGCAGTGGATAGCTTTTTTAAGAAGTAGGCACATATTCCATCTGGTCCAATAGATAGAGATGGTTTTAGATTGTGTAGTGCTTTTTCAACATTGTCTTCTGTAAAATTGATACGTATTAGATCTTTGTATTCTGCCTTAGTTGTATGTCCTTCTTTCCATTTTTTGTACTTGTCCTTTTTTTTCTTTCAATCTGCCAGAGAGATTTTTGTGCAGCCATGCTGGTTTCTTCTTGGATTTCTTGTTTTTCTTTCTCAGTGGTATTGTGCTGGTCTGGGCTTCTATGATAATACTTTTCAGAGTTTCCCAAGATTCTTGAGTTGTTTTCCCCTTTAGGATTGGCATCCATGGAATCTTTTCCAAGTTCTCTCTGAGTTTATTAAAATAAGCTCTTTTAAAATCCAAGACTCTGGTGGCATTATGTTCTATTGCTTGTGTTTGTGTTATGTTGAATTCTAGTATGACATGGTCACTCTCACCAAGGTTCCTGCAGTTTCAACTCCCTCTATCACTTCTTCTCTGTTTGTAAGAATTAAATCCAGTATGGCTGTCCCTCTAGTTTCATCCTCTACCTTTTGGACAACAAAGTTGTCAGCTAGATTGGTTAGGAACTTATTTGATTTCTCACTTGGTGCAGAATTAGTTTTCCAATTGATATCAGGATAATTGAAGTCTCCCATTACTATTGTTGTGTGTTTTCTGCATATGTTTGTTAGTTGGTTGGCAAAAAGGACATCTATTTTTTCTGCTTGATTGGATGGCCTATAATATAGACCTATGGCCATGTCATTCTTTTTTTCTTTTATATTGACCCATATGCATTCTAGGAGGTTTTCATCTTTGGTTTTATGCATTTCTGTAGCAATATAGTGATCCTTTACATACAGTGCAACTCCACCTCCTCTTTTATGGGGTCTGGTTTTTTTTTGAATAGTTTGTATCTTTCTACCAGTATGTTCCAATCATGGGTTCCATCCCACCAAGTTTCTATTATTCCAACTATATCATATCTACCTTCATGTATTACATAGTTCGAATTCACCCTGTTTGTTTCCCAGACTTTGTGCATTTGTATATAGGCACTTGAGATCTTTATGTCTGACACTATGTTTATTGTCTACATAACCTGTGTTGTGACTGCCTGCCCCTACTTTCTTGCCACCTGTTTGATTAATGCACATGGTATGGCACTCCATATTAAATGCTTGGTTTTGGTTGACAGCAAGGTTGGTAATCTTACCTGCACAAACATCTATTTTGCATGCACTGATATCCTTATTAATTTTCGGTTGGTGGGGACAGAAATGTTCTGCATCCATTAATTCTCTGTCCCCGCTGTTCAGTTTAAATGTTTATCCAGGAAATTTGTGAATTTAATGCCAAGTAACTCAATCCCTTTCTTTGATGGATACAAACAATCTCTTTTGTACAGTTTTTCTTTTTTCTTTTAATAAAGTTTTATTGAGTTTTAACAAAGCAAATAAAACATCTTATTTGAGTACAGCATGGTTCTGGATTATCACATTTCCATAAGGACACAATTTCATATGCATATTCATCTTATGTATTCAACTTCATATCTTATTACTCTTTTTCCAACTTCTCACTCTTTCTCCCTTCTCTTAATTTTCTTTTATGGTTATCTCATTTTCTTCTTATTCAATTGTATTTCTTTTTCCTAAATTTCTGTATCTTTTTATTCATTATAATTTCGTCTGTCTTGTTTACAATTTCATATGTTCTTTTCCAACATTCTTAAAAAGCAAAATTCCCCCTATGATTGCCAATCAGAGTGCAACACCTTTAAGTCTTATTGTTATTATCATATGAAATCTCATTAAACATTAAATTTGTGTATTCTAAAATTATAACATTCAAATTTCTAATATCTATTTTATATCATATAAATCTCATCATTCAGACCTCCCCTTGAAAATGTAATAAGAAAAATCCTAAAAACATAGCAAAAACAATATATATATATATATATATATATATATATATATATATATATATATATATATTTCTTAAGTTTCGGTATTCATGTATGGGTTGTTGGTTGAGTATTTTCCTCATTGTAGTTCTTGTTGAGAGTTCAGCAGAATCTCATCTGCCATCATCAGGCTCTATATATATATTATATATCCTTCAGCTTTACTGTAAAAGTCTAACTACAGACGAACACAATACAAAAGCCTGATGATGGCAGATGAGATTCTGCTGAAACGTTGCTACAACTTTAAAAGCACCACTACTATGACTGGGAAAATACCGAACAAAGTGAAGGATATATATATATATATATATATATATATATATATATATATATATATATATATATATATATATATATAAAACATTAGTAGTTATTCAAATTCATTCTAGTACTGGTATGAGCCTTGTAAATCTTTTACGTTTTTTTTTAATATTTATCAATCTTTAAGAATAATTGAAATGTTTCCCTCCCTTCTTCATTATTACATTAATTGTTAATAAGCATACCATTGGATAGTCATACAGTTTTATCTTATAAATTATTTACTATTAATAAGCAAAATAATTATTCAAATTCATTCTAGTGACTGGTATAGATTTCCTTATAAATCTTTCACATTTCTTTTCAATATTTTATCAATCTTTAGAAACAATTACAATGTTTTCCTCCCTTCTTTATTATTGCATTAATTATAAATAAACATACCATTACATAACAATTCAGTTTTATCTCATAGATTATTTACTTATTTCATTTCTAACTCATTACAGTATTCTACTGTCACAACACTATCTTTTGTACCTTTGCAGAATCCTCACTTTTAACTTAATTTAGCCATTGTCTCTGTGTTTTCTATCTGAGCAAATACCTTTAATCTTAGTATGTTTCGGGGCGCTCCAGCGGCGAGCACAGATTGAAACGGCACACAATTGCGGATTTCGGTCTGTCGCTGAAGAAACCCAAACTGGAAGTCCTCTTTTGTACAGTTTTTCATTGGACCAGCTGCAGACATCATGACTGATAAAACCAAAGCCTTCCCTTTGACACCATTTTTTTAGCCACACATTAAACCTTTTTGTTCCTTGTATACTGGTAGAACCTCTGAAAAGATAAGCCTACAGCCCGTATTACTAAGTTCATATCCCAAGCTCTGGAAGTCTTTCTGAACAGAAAGTACATCCTTCTGGGACAGATCATTTGTATCAAGATGTATAATAGCATCAACATCACAGTCCTTACTGGCATTCTTGACTATCTTAAGAATACCCCTCTTGTCTCTGCTGGCAGTAGCATCTGGCAGACACCTGACCTCTTTCAAAACCTCCATATCCTTTCCTAAATTTACATCCCTTACAATTGAGTCCCCAACCAGAAGGTGGTTTCTCTCTTTGGATGCCTTGCTCTTCTTGTGTGACTGGTGTGTAATACCTGATTCACACTTTCTCCTTTCCAAAGTAAGTTCTTCTTCTTGGACCATGATCTCCAGCTTATTTGAGTTATCATTATCACAACTACCTTGACCTGTCACTTTAGTGTCCCTATTAAGGTCAGCAAGGGCACTGTATCTGTTATGCTGGGACACAGCAAAAGTTTTATGTTTATGGTTGTGCTGTCCAGACAGTTTAGAGTTAATGGAATTTGGGATAGTTACTTAGGATTTGAGAGCTGTCCCCTTGAGGGAATGCATCATGGTAAATGTAGTTAAGGTATCCTGGGAAATTTAGTTCATGTCATGTGGCCACATCTGTAATCCTGATTGGTCACTAAATTGACCCTTGTTGTATTTGAGGAGGCTCCCTCACTTTTGCCTGAATCCACCATACCATGCAGCTGCTTCAATCATCACGGGGATGAGACTTCATTATCTTTCTACACCACAATTCAGATATGCAAAGGATTGGACATTAAGAAGAACCTCATCATAAATGTGAGTTGATAGGATGCCTGATGAACCAATAAAAAGACTTTGTATGGATGTTTTGTGGAGTTGCTATACCCATCCAGAGCATAATAAGCAGAACAATGGTCCACAGCTCTCACCCTTCCAGATCCCATGGTTGTCCATAATGCCCTTTTCCTGTAGGATCTTTGTGGTAGTGGGGGCTGGTAGCATGGCAGCTCAATAGATGGCTGGATTGGGCACCTAATTTCTGCTTGGAGAGTACAGATTAGAGATTCTAGGTAGGTAATCTGTCCGTGTAGACTGGTATTTTTTTTACAAAGAGGACAGTATCCAAGTTTGAAAAGAGTACTGCGAAAGACAGCTGTAAAACAAGTATTACACTGGACTAAGCCAGTCATTTTGAAATAAAATAAAGTCACAATCTCAAGCGCACTAACCCTAAATGTATTATTGGTATTTTTGGTTTATAGTTATATAAATTATCTTTCTCCTAATCCTGTATCTGGTCTTCCAGTCACTTTGATGTACCTGCTTGGGAAAGTGAGGGGGAGGGATTGGTCTGAGGCCATCTGTTTTGTATCAGCTCCAAAGGAACTAGCAAAGCGCCTGAGAACAACTTCTTATCACCTTCTCAGCTTGAGTTCTCATAACAACTTTGCACTTATGGATTGGCTCACCTCAGACTGGACATAGGAGAGCGGAAAATTCAGATCCTGCCTTGCTTTCCTTGCTATCACTTTCCCCAGGGGTGGGATTCAAATTTTTTAACAACTGGTTCTGTGGGTGTGGCTTAGGTGGTGGGCGTGGCTTGGTGGTCATGTGATTGGGTGGGCATGGCGTGGCAGTCATGTTATTGTCTGGGTGTGGCCAACTCAACATCCCTCACATAGAGGCATGCATCTCTTCGTCTGGCCTTTCATGACTGTGAGGATGCTGCAACAGTCATTAGTGTGAAAAGTGGTCAGAAGTCACTTTTTTCAGTGCCATTGTAACTTTGAATGGTCACTCCACACAAGCAAAATACCAGCAAAGGAGGGGGAAAAAACTCCAGAGACGTTCCTGAGACAGGAAGTCTAGTCCTGCCAAGAATGTAATAAGGGTTAACGGAGAGGCAGTTTCTGTAAGCAACACCAGAATGTTTCCTTCCTGTCTTCCTTACAGGATTAGGCCAGTAATTTCTTCTAACAACCGGTTCTCCGAACTGCTTAGAATGTTAACAACCGGTTCTAGCGAATAGGTGAGAACCGGTAGAATCCCACCCCTGACTTTCCCTCAATAAATGTTTCCTTTTGAAATAATGCCTGTTTCAAGAGTTCTGCTTTCTTGAGGAGAGAGGAAAGGCAAGACCTTTATGAAATGACACACCAAGGCACAGAACATAAAAACTAAAGACATGGCGGTAGGATCTGGAGTGAGGACCTGATTCAGGCATGTGTTTTGTATTCTCTTAATACTGGTACCACTGGTCTACAAATTTGGGAAATTATCAACATTCAAAATAAAATGAGTTAATTTTACATATTTTGATTAGATGAATTAGAAAATAGGTGATAAAGGCTAAAGTTTTCAAGATATTTCACAATAAAGAATTATACATAGGTGAGTATATTTGCCTACAAGGGAGGGAGGTGTCTAATGATCATGATGCCTCATAACTTCTCGACAAAGTAGGGTAAAACAATAAAAATGGTACCACGTGGGAGTGTATAAACTTATCTTCACTTTGAGAACAGCAAGACGGATAACTATGAAAAACATGTGGAAAATTTGCTTTGGTCCTATAAAGCCCTTGGTTGCAAACATGTCACTGAAAATTCACTTCTTACACTTGCATTTAGACTATTTCCCCTTTGAACTGTGGTTTAGTGAGTGATGAGCATGGGGAGACATTCCACCAGGATATCGCAGGCATGGAGAAAATATACCAAGGGAAATGGAATCTGTCCATGCTTGGCGATTACTGCTGGAATCTCCTCAGGGATGATCCTATTGCGGTTTATAAGAGAAAAGACAAAAACTGCAGTTTAGCTGTTAGGGCTTGTCAGTTTTTCATGCAAAAAAACATGAAAATGTTACATGAAAACCCAACAAATGAATGGAAAGTTATGTTATTGGTATCAATAAATAGATAAATTTATAATGATTGGCGTGGCACCATTCTCATTGCTATATCACATTTTGCAGAATGGCGCATAATCGCAACCCCCCCTCATAATTCTGAATTATTTTGATGCAATTTTGACTTGAAGCTGTATCTTGAATACTGGATCCAATTAATAGCCAGGACTTAATTTTCCTTTATTAGTGACCCAATTCTGGTAAAATTAAGCTACTTTCATTTCTAAGGTTTTCTCCTTATAGACCAGTGTGCCTGAAAGGAATATCTATTGGCTATTCTCAGGGTCCTGAGACCTTGTGGCAGTTGAGATAAGGGTAAGTTGGCTTCAAATCTCCTTTTCAAAAGGTTGGGAAGTGAAAACATGGCAGTGTCAAAGTATCAAAGAAAGAAAGACATGTGACATGCAAATGTTATTCCTTTTGTTGTTTGTATCTTTTGCCAAAATTGTGTCCCCATAGTTACCTCTGAGCCTTGTGCGTTGATTCAGGTAAGGTGAGTGCAGGGCACTTTGTGCTAGAAACCCACATCGATTGACATTTTTAGTCCAACAGCTGAGCAAACATTGAATGCATGGGTCATTGCCCACAGCCCAGTTTCTGTTGCTTGACCTCAAAATAACAACATGGTTTTGCAGAGATGCCAGATGGCTAATGTTCTTAGAAAGATGGCACTAAGCACAAAACCAGTTCTTTTACATTTCTTGAAGCTGCATTAATGTCAGTGGGCTTGGAGACTATGAATGGCACCGATCAAGTGGTTGCTATGCTACGGGGAGAGGAGTGGGTTTTTTACAAGTTTTTATGTTGTGGATTTTTGTAAGTCTGGAGTAAGTCTGTGAGTGAATTGGGCAGCCATATAAGTTGGTATAATAAATGAAATAAATAAAATAAACCTAAAATTTTGTTTGGTGAGCAAAACGTTAATATACTCAAAAAGCAGCAGGAGAGAAAAGCAATATTGATAGACAGGGTATCAAAATCAAGAGAAAAATAATAAAATGGCTGAAATGATCAAGATTTGTCTCCAGTATGCTTTATATAGCATCACTGGGAGAGTATATAGGACAATGAGCATGGGAAAGACTTTCCCTCCAAGCCATTTTGCCATAGGCTTGTAGGTTTCTCAGGAATCACTCCATTGTTTTGGTATGGACCTGCTAGGGTTGCAATGAAGCTATGAGGTTCATTCCCACTCACCTTTGCCTGTATCATAAAAGAAAAAAGTTGGTGGGAAAGAAACCCTTTTCATTTCTTGTCTTTCCAGATTTGCTACCCCAAAATCTGCTAGTAACAGCAAGTTAAGATGGTAGTTCATTCCAAAGCTGAATGCTATAATTTTTCAAACCATAGCAACGGAAGGTTTCGAAGGAATTTTTTTTTAATCTTCTCTCCCTTAATAAAATAAAATATAATATGTTTAGTGGCCAGAAGAAGAGCATCTTATTTCTAGTGGTATACTGTATAGTAGGGGTGTCAAACTGGTAGCCCATGGGCTGGATGTGTCACGTGTAGGCCATGCCCACCCTAGCTCCCGGAATGGGAAAAACGCCATGAAATGTCACGTGATGGCAACGTGATGCTGTGAGTTTGACACCTGTGTTGTATAGATATGTGGTCAAAGTGTGTTGCAACAAATTCCATTTAACATATCCATAAATAAATGCATCAAGACTGATTGCCAGTTTTATCATTACATAGTGGATTTTTTTTCTGTATCTTATCAGTTTAACTAAATTTGCTTAGTTATTTAGGGATTGATGTAGGTATCTCTTGGTATCTTAGAGCTAAATCCTCATTTCCTTTGAAAAATGTGCTAGTTAAGCGATTCGGGATGATAAAAGACCACATCTAAGGTGTCCAAATTTCTCAGCCCCACATTGCAAACATCAATTCTGACAAAAAAAAACCCCAAAATGTAGGATCCACACACTATTCAATTTTAGGAGGTGAAGCAGGAAATGAACCGCACAAGTTTCCTAGACTTCACTGTCATTACAGCTAAGACCTTTGACTTCTTCTCATTTAAAAGTGAGGTCATGTCTCTGAGATATGATTATGTACTTCATTAGAGATATTTGGAGGTGGACTCCTCTATGCCCTTTGTTATGTGTACCTTTCTCCTTACAAAATTCAGCATAGAAAACATTAACTAGAAAGAAATATTGACTTATGCTAGAACAGGTTGAAATATTCGGATAAGCATTATCGTACAGCGTGCACTTTGTCCTCCTTTGGTGGTCTTTCAGTAAACACACCGTTTTTTTGTTCTTACTCACACACTCACAAGAGAAGTCCTTTTTTAAAAGCCCTGTTTGGGTATCTTTAGAGGCATGTGAGCTCTACAGGTGAGGATACATTAAGAAACGCATTTGCTTTCTCCCATATTCATAACCCTCATACATGGGGTAATTGTCTGCAATAACACCCCACCCCCCAATATGACTTCAAATCCTAGGTTCTTAATCTGATGAAGCTAGAAAAGGCATTTCATTGCCACTGGTTCTCTTGAAGACAGTGGAAAATCAAAAATTGCCAAATGTATCCACGTCAGAAGTCAAGCTTGATTTAAAACTTTTTTAACCTAAAACGGAAAGCAGAATACATTCATTTGTACCTCCTCATTCACACACTAATGTTGAGCTTTGAATCTGCTTAATAATCAGTTAACATTTTTTCAGGGCCCCATGACACAATTTTGTACAATGACCTAAGCAGGTAAGAAAACCTGCAATTTGTAACTTGGGTGTTGATATCAAAGATTCAGGAGGTCTAACACAAGATTTTGGTGTTTCAGGTAAGCTCTTGAGAGATGTTAATTTCACAAATGTTCAGACACAATTTTGCAGAAGGGAGAGACAAAGTTGTCCAAGCATCATGGCATCATGATGCTAACTATTGTCATTTGATTGCAAGTTACAAAAGAAGTGAGAAAGATCATGTGTTAATACAAATTATTGCTTCCTTGCCAAGGCCAGTCAAACTCATGTTGTCTCTTCTGCTGGACAAATTTTATTTTCAGAGGTCAGAGACCACTAGTATAAAATTAAAAGGTGGAATATAAATTCTACAAATAAAAGTGTTGTTTTCTTATTCTTTTCCTTAAAATATACTTTGTTGGCCAATTTTAGTAGACATGCTATAAAAATAGATATGTCTCCTAAATCATATGTTCTCAGATTATGTTTCTTTTCCACTCATCTTCTTCTTCATCATCATCATAGAAATGCTAAGATATTACAATCCCTCTTAATAAGACAAAATATTGGCCATTCAATGTCAAATCCAAGTATGCTTTAATTCATTGATGGAGCTACTATGAAGAAAGTTTATGCTCTTGAGTAATTTATCCAGGAAGTTTAAAAATGGACTAAACATAATTTGTTATGGCATTGAAAACAGTATTGAGTTGACACTATATTAAATATATGCAAAAATGATAACATTCATTAAATGGGGTTTTTGTTTGTTTTGCTTTTAAACTGCTACTATAATTCTCTCAGATCAATCTGAGATGTACAATTCATTATGCTGGAAGCAATATCTCCATTTTATTTGTGTATAAAATTCAGTTTCAGTTTCAGAGTTCTAGAGAAAATTCTAAACACAGGTTTTGTGAATTGCCACTTAATTTCAGATATGGGATTGTATTGTGTGCAAAACATATTACCCAAATGAAGAAAAGGCAAAAAATGTGAAAAATAGTTTATATTTATGCATACAAATATTTTACAAATATTTAACAAACAGAAGTTGAAAATTACATTTAGAAAAACTCCAGAAGTAGAGTAAGAGGATTCAACTCTATTTTAAAGCAAAGTGCTTGTAGCATTGTTACTGCAATTTCCACAAAAGTGCATGAAACTTACTGTAAAAAGCATTGTGCTCATTTCTGCATACCATAAAATGTCTCCAAAAGCAATTCATACATAGATGGCATTGTCGGTCACTACTGATTATCAATGTTTGCATTTACCTTAACAAGTTTTTTAAAAACACACACACACATATATACACACATCCCAAACCAATTGCAACTTATTTAAAAAAGATTTTTTTTTTTTTTAGTAAGCGAGGGTATAAAAGTTAAAAAAAAAAAAGTGCACAAGGGTTATCAGCTCTGTAAAACATTTAAAACTATACAGATGTACCCTAATTCACCAGTGTAAAGTGAAGCAGGACCCTGCACGCTGACCTTTCTTCTAAGTGCAAACCATGCTGGCTGATTAGCACAGTAGAACCACACCAATCCTGCCACTGAACAGAAGGTATGCACCAGCGATGGGATTCAAAAACTCTTACTACTGGTTCAGTGGGCGTGGCTTGGTGGGCGTGTTTTGCAGGCATGCTCACATTTTGTGTGCATGCGTGCACCAAATACGCACTTTGCGCAGGCACAGAGGCGTTTTGACTCACCTCCTTCAAGCCTGCACTCTCCCGATCGCTTCAGCAGCTGCCGTGTGGCACTCTTCTGTGCCACGCAAAGCAGGTGCACTTCACAAACAGAAGATAAAGGTGAGTATGGGAGCCCGGGCAGGTGGGTGCGCCCAACAGCAGAGTGGTGGAGAGAACAGATTTGGTCTCCGCTGCTCATCGCCGCTACCGGCTCGGCACAACCAGGCCGAACCGGTAGCATACCACCACTGGTATGCACCACTTCCAGTCGTCACCAAAATCTTGCTCCAGCATACATTTGGAATTGTCAATATCGGTGCTGCCCAGAAGCTGTTTGATAGTACAAATACAAATACTGCTATACTTCCTTTTGGATGAAAGTTGCTTTTGCAAATATAGATCTGTGATGAGGGACATGCTTTTACTTTAAACATGATTAAACTATTAATCATGTGTTCACAAGTTACATGGCTTGTTTCTCCAAATTACTGACATACGTAAGATAGGCATGCACACAACATTCATACATAAGGTCTCAGATTGTTCATCTAGGAAACAAATGACTTTTTTGTCAATTTGTAGTCATTTAAAATGGGCTTTATATAAAGAAGTTGCTGGTGGCATATTCTTGATTTCTTCTAGATATTAAGGGGACTATTATAAAATAAATGGTTGCAATTTGCAGCTTAGGTGTTTTAAATAATTTAAATGATTTTTTAAAAAAGAGATTGTATCTTTCTTTTCTCTTACACTCTCCCATTAACGCACATACACACAACCTAGTTCTCTCACTTCATATATTTGGCCTTTAATACTATGAAACCAAGGCTTAGTAAGCATGTTATTGAAAATTTATAAAACCAAAAATACTTCCCCCTTATGTTTTATAATGCTATACTGTATTATATAAATAGCTTTGGTCTATGCTAGGTTAATCTTGCCTCCTATGAAGTGCTACATACATATTCTATACTATTTTACATTATTTCTTACTCAGATAATATACTAAAGTAACCCAGATGTTTCTCCAAAACTGAACTAGAAGTAACTTCACAGAAAAGGTCTAGTTTGTTTGTTTAAAGGCACATTCGAGAACCCTAACCCTAAACTTTGCTGTCATTGATTTATATAGTTTTCCTCCCATCTAGTATTTCTTTAAAAAAGAAAAAAAAACTGCACATCTATATGCTGTATGAAGCAATAACACCCACTAATCATATTACATATAAGAGCATAATCTGTTTAATTTATTAATCTCCACCCCACTCCAACCAATAGTAATTGTGTATTTGAAAAGAATCAAAATTATGTCCTTCTAGTCAACTGCCTTTAAAAAAAAATTAAACATTAACTCTTGAGAAGATATCCGCTTAAATAAATAAATGTATCTCTTGCACCTGGTAAAAATCCATACTTGGTTACCTGCCCAAAGGCAAAGGAAAACAAGGCAGGGGTGCTGGAAAGGAATACCATTTTAGAAGGTGCCAACTGCTTCTGACCCATAATAAAGCATGTCAGTCAACATGGACTGGAAAAAATACATCTGGAGGAGGCAAAATCCTCTATGCATTGGATTCATCAGAATTTGGAGGCTCATTGGCAACTGACTTTAGCTCAGGGGTACAGCAAAGAATGACATTCCTCCCCAAGCTTTTATGGGCAAAACGGAAGTACATGATATGACCCATTGCAACGAAGGAAACGGAAATGATTACTAGCAGTCCAAAAGCTTCAGGGTTAGGAGCCAAAATAACCATGATGAAATGCAGCAGATCCAGAAGGTAATTCATGGAGTTTTGGACACCATTTATGACACCTCTTTCGGACTCTATCACATTTTCCTGGATCAATTGTGTGACTGTCAGGTCAAAAGACCAAAGGCCTATACAAAGCAAACAAAAGGAAAAAGAAATTTAATTCTAGCTGAAGCAGGGCAGGAGACACAGAAGAACACTTGTTAAAAAAGCACAGATCTCTATACCTGAAACAAATCCTATGTTTTTTTCAATTAAAAGCCTTGTCACCCCATTTTGCAAATATATACAATGGAAACATTTTGCTCCGGTCTTCCAGTCAGAACAATTATGATGGAAAACATTTCGGATATGGAAATAAGACAACCACTTCCGGTGTTCTTCTTTCTGTAATGCAGGCTACACTTGTATAAACCTAGCAACTATTATGGTGCTAATTCTGCAGCACCACTGGGATTTATAATTATTAGTCCATTTTACTTATCTTGGATTTGTTTATGAGAATGAGACAATTTAGGATACGTTCCCATGCTTAATTTTTTCCACTATATGTGGCCAGACTTGCTTCTGAATGGCTATGCAGAGAAACATGGTGTTAAAAGCTTTTTTTATCAATAAACCTTTATTTAATTGTAGTGGGGATGGGAGGGAAGCAAGTCTTGGAATCCTCAGCTGCCTAGACATTCTAGAAGTTGTAATCCAATACATCATAAATTGTAATCCAACTATATCTGGAGACCATCTTGAAAATCTAGACTTAATATGTGATTTATGAAAGGTTCCACGACTACTACAGAAGTATAGATCTGTATTCCACGAAGTACCATGAATATTTTATACATGAATGTACGTACCAACTCTTGCTACAATGACTCCTGCGAACAAAAGGCTAACCGAGATGAGAGACTCTGGGCTGGGAGCTAATCCTGGATCAGATGATGTTGCATTGACCAAAGCAGGCATTTCAGTGGTAACAGCCATTTCAAGGAAACCACCATCAGGCGCCACGGTGGCTAACGGACTGCTTTCAAACAACCTAGCACTGATGTCAGCGAATGGGGAAACAGTGAGATCCAAAGGACTTCCTGGTGTGAACACTGAGATCACGCACAAAACAAGAGAAGACAGCTGGGCTATTCCAGAAATGATGCCTGTGCGGATTAACCCACATTTGTTACGTAGCCAAGTGAAGGCTACTGTTCCCAGGATTCCAGTTAAGGCAGAGGCCCCCATTAATAAGCTTAAAGTGGAGCCACTCAATCCCTGAGTGTATGCATAGCCAGTAGTGATACAGTCAAAGCCAAGGACTGTCATGTAAAGGAATGCCAAGGCCAGACCTGCAAGGAACACTGACTGGTTATAGTAGGAAACCCATCCGTCACGGAATGTACTGAAGGGCTCGGCCATGCGAGAAAGACAGCTAGTATTTTGCTGTTCAGGCTCAAAAACAGCAGTCTCTTTCTTGAGAATTAACTGGACTCCTTCGGTACTCTTCGATTCACCATCTGCAGACAGAAAGAGCAGGTAAGGATTGTCCATTCAAGCAAACAGATTTGCACCATTAACAACAGACATGCTGTTAGCAAGGAACTTTAGAGCTCTGTCCTCAGTCAGAACAGGTTGTAAACAATTGACTGACAGGTAAAAACTGGTTCCCACTGCATAGCAGGAAAAATTCCTCCCTTTCCCCACTCCATTAGAGAAGAAGAAGAATGTGGGAAAGCACCAAATGTTTCTCTTTCCTTATTTCTGCTCTTCTGACTTTGGGTATGTCAAATGAACCCTTAGTGTTAAGCGTTTGAGCAGCGGGAGTGCCAATGCCTGACTGGTTTTTCCAAATCTTGGCATGGATTTTTAAAACTGTACTATATAAAGAATTATACGGAAACAGAACTCCGTTGAACTTAAAACGACAAGGAAGTATGCAGAAGAGTATGCTCTCGTTGTTTGATTAAAGATAACTTCTGCAATCCTGTTACCTTTCTGTATATTGAGCTGCTTCAGTTCTGACTCTTCACCCTTTGAACCAGACTTGTGAGCCAAAGCAGGCGTCTTCTTGTACACTTTGAAGAGCAGTGTGTATTCTATACACATGGAGATCAAGTTCCAGCCAGAAATGAACCCACACCCTATCACTGGTGATCCAAAGGTCATTATTTGTCCCACGGCCATAGGAGCCAAGATGTTGGTCAGCTGATCAATCCTTCGTATGGTAGCATTCATATCTATAAACCAATGCAAAAGTTAGTACTTGACAATGTCACAAAAATAACTCTCTTTTCTGTGCCACACCTACATGATGAAAGGCAGTCTCAGAAGTTACTTTTTGGCTGCTGAGTCATGGTGGTTTTTATGAGGCTGTCTGAAGAACTGCTTACTTTGCCAAGCACCTTCTTTTTCTTTTTATTCTGTTTTTTAGCTTTGTTAACATTTATAAATCATCTCAACAATAATACAATAGAGATCTGAGTATTTAGCATTAAGACAGAAACTTTTTATATATTATACTAGCATTTATTTTGGAATTGTTTATCAATGCTACACTCATTTTTAGCTGTACAACTTAAACGATCTTATATTTATCAACATTTTAGAAGTTATATTTAACACTGAAATAAACTTTTTTCTTCTTATCTTTAAAGTTTCAAATTATCTGAGCTATTATGTATGAACAACTTCTAGCTTATACCACTATGTCCAGCTAATATATGTATTTCATAATGTATTATGCACATGTTCTACTGCAATAAAACAATTACTGAAGAAAAAAGAATACTATTTTTTAGGCTTTGTCTTATAATTTTAATCTTTTCTTAAATCCTAGCATTTATTATTTTGATTCTTCCCTGTGTTTTTGTCTAATTGTACACTTACCTAAACTTTTTAAACCTGGTTGCATACATATTTGGCTTAGTATGAACACAATATTTATATTTTCATAAACTTTATAAAATATAAACTTTATAAAAAAAGCAAACTATATCTTTCCTTTTATGTACACTGAGAGCATATGCACCAAGACAATCACAGTTGGCCAATAAAGAATTCTATTCTATTCTGTTCTATTCTATACCTTCCTAGAGAGCTATATAAAATGTGTTAAATAAGTATCATATATAAAAAAGCAATTGTGTGCATTCATTCACAGAAGAGTAACGTTTATTCTAAACAAGTATCACTGGATGCAAAGATATTATGCCTATCTTGAAGTCTTCTTACTTACACTAAACCTGAACCAGATAATTAATCTTTTATATATTATTATCGCCTTGTGTTTCATCAAATTCTAGCATTTAACTAGTATTGCATAAAAAGCATATCCTTTTATCCATCATTCAACATTCCCATTATTCAATATTTTGGGATGACCACAAATAGAAAAAAACCAGACTACTGTAGAAGAAAAAAAGCACAATTTCCTCTAGTCTCAGTAGTTTACTGGTTACTTCCATTCTAACCATTCCTGTTTATGTATGTAAATTGGAAATATTTTTTAATAGCACGCAACATTTCACTACCTATGATGTAAAATGGTACCTTCCTGCAGCAAATATTGTAGGACTCTATGAAACATGCAACTTAGTTTTAAATACAAAACAGGACACAATTTTAATTGTCTGTTCCCTTCTCATCCCATACCCTTTTAATCATTTAGTCTCCCTGTGCATGTCCATATTTGCATTGTTCCATTTTTTAAAAATGGAATAGCTGGATACCACATGTGGACATAAATAAATATATTCTTATGAATGATTTTTGCAATCAAATAAAAATGTAGAGCACAAAGAATTTGGCATCATGCTATATAACAATTAGTTGCAAATCATTATATATCTGAGGGTCATTTGGTCTTTTAGTTTCAAATATAAAAATCTGTGCAGTTTGAAGCATATTATTTCTATTTCGCTCCTTATTCAGTTACCACAACTCAGAATGCTTAGGAGTAGAACTTAAGGCTGCTGTTATCAGTTTGCACCACAGGCTACTACCCTTCTTTTCACAGAAGTGGAAAGAACGTATCTTATTTGATAGAAGTAGGATGGGCCTAGTTATTTGCAGAATTGCCTGCCTCCAAATACCTCTGCCTGTCTGATGTCAGCTGACTGAGTTGGTATGCTCCAAGTTCCGTCACGTAAGCATGGTCATCTGGTGCGACCAGATGTGCCTTTTTGTCCCTATGCCTGCCCCATGGAACAGCATTCCTTCCAAAATCCCTATGGCCTCAAGTCTGCCCCACTTCTGAAAGGCTCTGGTGATTGGGTTTCTCCACCGGACACAAAGTAAGGAGAGATTGTGAGGCTATCTTGATTATTTTGAATTGTTGGAGCTGTGACTGGCACAATGCAATTTATATTTTATTCTTTGGATGATGATGATGATGGTTTGCTGTTTTTAGCTGTGTATGCCATCCTGAATTGCATGTTGAGTAGGTATCTATATAAATTGGTTGACTAATAAACAATGGAAACAATGTTTTGCAAAAAAAGTGATAAAGTAGTATTTTAAGGAATATTACAATTTGTCTGCTAAATCTTGATGAAACTATGACTACTTGTTCATACAAATTATATAATTCTCTGATCTGTTGCTTTATCCAAAAAAATAAATAAATTGGAAAAGAAATCTAAAGTTATGTTCTCTTGTTGCAATCTGGCAAAATGTGTGGAATTCAATTGTTCTTTTAAGCCAGTCACACAGAATAAAATAAGGTAAACAAATATACCTTACCTGCTAATTTGCTTCTATTGTCACCAGCAACAACGACAACCCAGTCTCTCTGTATGGTGATTGCTGTGGCTGTACTGGCCAAATTTGCAATGTTTGCTATTGAGATGACTAGAATATAGCATAAGGTCTGAGGAAATAGAAACAACTTGTTATGGAAAAGGTAAGAAAGTACAGGCCTCCCTCTCACTCATTAAATCAGCTCCCCCCCCTGAACTGCTGCATTTTGCATGAATTTTACATCACAAGATATTTGGCCACATGCTTTCTATTCCTATCATCCTGTAATTATAAGATAGGATCTGTGAAGCTTTCTGGGGGCTGGCTGGGAAAAGGAAGACAGGAAATCCAAAACCTGCTCCTTCTTTTCATGGGCAATTCTCTGGATTCAACCAGATTGTAATTATTCTATAGTGAATCTAGCAAATATATTTTGCAGGTACAGCTAACTGTGATTTATAAACCATGGTATATAGCTTAGTGTAATATGTAAAATGAGCCAATGTGGCTTAGTCAACAAACAACAGTTACAATAAGCCATAGCATAGCTTGATATAATTTCTCTGCTTAAGGATACCAGGCTAGCTGCAAAAATGACCACTAGATACCATAATATAAAACATTGTAGCTGTCTTAATTTTTTGAAGTTCTGATCTCTCACTATTTTTAAGAATCAGTACATCTACATTTGCAATCAGTAGTTCTTTGCTATTGGTACTCCCGTTGTATTAACATTAAATTGTGAAGGCAAACTGATCTGGCTTTAGTGGTGTAAATGGAGTTGACTATATAAGCGTTAACAATTAACACACAGTAAAGCTTAAAGCTGATTAAAAACCAACCTAAAGCTTGCCCCAAAGTTGCCTTTTCAAGGGGCAACTGGACCTTCTGGTTTTTCTTTGAAGACATTTCACTTCTCATCCAAGAAGCTTCTTCAGTTCTGGATGAGAAGCGAAATATCTTCAAAGAAAAAACAGAAAGTCCAGTTGCTTCTTGAAAAAGCCCCTTTGGGACAACCATGACATCTACTTAAAGCTTGAAGCTGACTGCAAAACATGAATATATTTTTCAGAGAACAGCTAATAAAAAAGTACTCTGTATGCCCTTATAAATGTTTTTACTTCTGTGCACTTACAAGAAGCCATCCTTGATACAAATTTAAAAGCTGTGTTTTAAACAGGAAGACGATCATCAGAAGGATGCCACACAAAATGACCGATGCATTCTGCACAATTAAGGACGTCTGGGCTACTGTTTAGGAAAAAAGAATGGGAAAGGGGGCACAATGTCAATATTTAAAATAGGAAATATTTCAGTCTATTAATACATCAAGACGTTTACACCTGTTTTCAAGGCAACACTTTTAGGCCAAAGCCCTACAAATGGACTTAACAAGTAAAAGAGAGTGAGACATTCATCTTTGCATTAGTGCTTAAACAGCACTAGACAACGGACAGTCACTTCCTGGTGTGAAAGCATCATTTTCAAATTGCTAACACTACTACCAAGGAGGAAACACCCAGCTTGAGTAGTTGTTATTTACACCTAATGGGCATTAATTATTCAAAATTAGCTTTGCTTAAACTAGATAATTATTTGTGAAGTATTTAGTCAAGTAAGACAAGATTTAAGTGGTATTAATAACTTAAAACATATTAATTCTGAAGAGTACATAATGTAATTACAGAAGCTGTGCATTTTTAATAAACAGTTCAAATTACTATTCTAAAGTAGTTGCAGATCCTACAGAGTCATGCCTCATTATGAGGTAAGTCCCAGTGAAGCCTGTAATTCTTAAAGAATAAGTAAACACAGATATGACTGGGCAGCCCATTTGTTATTTGCATAGCCATTCTGAATGAGACACTTACTGTGCAATCCTTTACATCAATGTTGATAGAACTAGTGGTTATTTTTTTGAAGTTGGGATATAAACCTGTAATTTTGCATTAGAGAAAAAAATCTCTTTTAAATCAAGCTTGATATCTGGTGCTTGATGAAGATGACCATTAATTTTTCTTGGCAGCAGTACAAAAAATGGTTTATCATCTTTTGTTGTTGTTTAATTAATCTATCAGTCTAGCCCAGGGGTGTCCAACCTTGGCAACTTTAAGACTTGTGGACTTCAACTCCCAGAATTCCTCAGCCAAGGTTGGACACCCCTGGTCTAGCCTATGGCTTTCATGTGATCTTCCATGTAAATGGCTTTTCTGTAGACTTTTCAGAGCCTTCCAAAATCAACTATCTTTGAAACCTTATGGAAGTCTTGGACTATGCAGCTGAGCATTCTATTTTAGGATGGTCAATAAGTCTGGTATAGTTTTTCAAGCTTAATTGGGTGCAACTAGCCAATTGGGCACACTTTAAATTAGGCATGATGTAATTAAAAGCTTGTCACTGACACAATTATTTCAGAAAATTCCATGCTTTTTTGTTATTTAGATTTCCCTTATTATATGCAAATACTGTATTCTTCAAACGTTAAGTGTGCCACTACTAACCTTTGAGCCTTGAATTCTTGTCTACCCAGTCTCCAATAATGGCACCCAGAAGAAGAACTGATCCTGCTACAACCAATCCATAAACAGCAGTTAGGAGCAAGCTGTTTCCATACAATTCAACCAGGAAGACAGACACTGCAAAATGCCACATACGATCTCCCT
Organism: Notechis scutatus; assembly: GCF_049901735.1. NCBI lineage: Eukaryota > Metazoa > Chordata > Lepidosauria > Squamata > Elapidae > Notechis > Notechis scutatus. The sequence goes on from NC_142009.1 coordinate 180,155,227, forward strand.
AGAATGAATATAATACATTTAATTATTCATCACTTTTTAAATCTGTAAATAATCAGAAAACGTGGGCAATTGCAAGGTGATACACAACATTCAAAATAAACATCAATAAAATAGCAAAACATACTGCTATACCACCTAAATACGTATATATTACATTTTCAGGTCTCTAGCAGCCACTCTTATCCAACTAAGATCTCAAACGGTCTTAGTAATTAGATTTATTAAAAGGGAAAAAGGGATAGGTTACAGAATCTTGAGAACAGGATACATGGACCTTAGCACCCCACTTATTAATAGTTATTATTTTTGATGGGGATTCTTTGATCCCTTTAGCAGGCTGCTCCCTGAAGCGGTAAGGAAGTTGCTGTTTAATTCACTGATACAGGTGGAATGTCCAGGTGTTCTATTCTTTGTAGTATTTTAGAAACTACCATTCTCTTTCCCAAGTTCTGAGAAGTCTATTATACATATGAGACATACAGCAACTCAGGATGTACATAAACTAGGTACTACAACAATATGTCACATTGAAGGGCTAAGAGGTATGCTTGCATAAGAGATTCTTGCTGGACTCCCTTTCTTGATGACGTCACCATGACCCTTTTTTTTTTTCAAGATCTAGAAGAAGAGGTGAAGGACAAAAGCAAATATCTTCTCATGAGGTATTCACTCCTTGGCCACTTGAAAAGCACAAATGACCTGAAGTAAAACTGAAGGAGGAGCATGGTTAGTGAATTCTAGAATCTAGCCTTGATTTCCTGCTTGACTGTGGATGTTGGCAGGCCATGTGAAGCTGACTCAGATGACCAGTATTTAATTATAAATAGGAACCAAAAAGAGAAGACTTCATAAAATATTCTGCCTATTCTGCCACTATAATATAGGGGGTGGGATTATATTGCAATCTAAAGATTTATACTTTTATTTATATAATGTTAGATTTTTTTATCTTGCCGTACATATGTATATATATATCTAAATCACTAATTAATATCAGCATCTACAGGGGGAAGCCATTGCTAGTATTATCAGTGCTATACATACAAATTGAATGGAGGGGGTGGGGGCTGGAGGTATGCTTTTTAGTAGTGGTACTTTGCTAGGGAACACCTTGTTTTCAATTAATTTTTTCACAATCTACTTACATCTGACAATTTTTGTTATTTATATTTACTGTTTTTATATTTACTGTATTGTAAACTTTCTCTGCACTGAAAACAAACAACAAATAACCATCAACCAAACCTACAACTGTAACAATAATATCATTGGATTGCATGTCCACTGGAAATTGTGAATCTCAAAATACCTGGAACTCAAAATCCTGGAAAAGACTCTCTTCAGACCTGTATCCCCCCTCACTGATAAAATACACCATCTCGTAATGTCTAGGCTGGCAAGAATGTTTATTTATTTATTTCTTGAACTTTAAGATTGACCATCTCACCCACAGAACAACTTGGGGCGGTGTCAGTTGTTCTGTCAATTTTGTGTTTGTGTTTTCTTACAAGTCCTAAATAATAATTAGCTCTGCTACAGTCAATTAGCATTCCATTGTTCTATCCATGAAACATACAGGAATTATTGATTCTGACTCCCATTAACTCACTACCTAGTAAAATCACTGAATGAACTGGCAATGGCCAAACAAGACTGGTCAACTGATATCTCTAATGGCCATTTATTTTGCAATGTTCATATTTTATACAGCCTGTCCATATGTGTGCATGTATATCTCCATGCTTTGCACATATTTGTCTTCTTTTTTTTAGTGACCAGAAAATCCAGTAACTAATGATACCAAAGTTGCTCATATTGAAATGCCTGAATGCAAGTAATCATAAAACAAAGAAATGACAATGAATTCTGGGCATTATTAATCCAAAGTATTTGTGCGACTATTTCATTTTTTAAACAGATTTTTTTTAAACAGGAAGAGAAAAACTAGCATTGAGGAAACACAAGGTTAGAAATACTCTTCACTTGGCCTCTCATAAACTTCTGAGAATAAGGCAAGATGTGTTTGCACTATAAATGCCTCATTGGGAATCCACCCAAGTGTTATAAAGTATATGAAATTGGCCCAATCTATTTTATGTGCAATCCTACAGGTATTTCAGTTTACACTGCAAATATAAAAATATTGTATATAGGTTGATGGGGTAAGTTTGTTAAGAAATCATGGTTAATATCAACTCTTTGGAATGTACTCATCCCTTCTGGGTTTGCTTTTGCATAAGGTATGAACTGACCACAATTTAATGAAGTTACCACTGGTCTAATAAGGAAGCAGATTCATTGAGCTCTGAAAATGTAATTACTGTTGACATTGCCTTGAAGTTGAAGCCAGTTTTTAACTCAAGATGTAAGCATGCTATTTTTGAAGTTCTAGCAAGAGTTTCTTACTTCCTAATTAATAAATAAGTTAATAGCTAAATCAGCAATATTGATATTTACTGAAGTTGCAGTATTTCAAAACTTCTTAATTTTACTACTGGTTATAAAGGGATAGCTATTTTACCAAAGTATTTATTTGCCTGTTTCCTTCTATTTAAGAAAGAAAAAATGGCCAGAGAATATTATCATATTTGCTTTCTACTTAAAGAAAAAATGACTTAGGCAGACAATATTATCATAAATGAGTGTAAGCAATTACACAGAAATTTTTATAAATATATTCTGGCATCATGCAAACTACATAGTCATTTAAAATTATAATTCTAAATTCCCAAAGGCAAGCCAAGGAAATAAATAATGCTTAATTCCTTATTGGATCATTGTACTAGTCATATAATTCATTAAATCAAGAGACAATCAACATGCTATTGTTATAGTTATTGTTAATTTTAATATGGAAAACTGATTATCATATCAAACACATTTTTATGATGATAAAATGATAGACATCTCTTGGACATTTTAATGAAGATGGCCATGATCTTAAATTAAGAGCTACTATTCATGACAGGGAGCTGAACAGTCATAGTAGAGTATATACTATGCTTTTATATTAAGTTCTTACAATAGTTAGTCACTTTACAACCAAGCCAGATTTAAATCAAAATGTAGGTGTCAGGTACATCAACCTAATACTATTTCTATCTCTCTCTCATACATACTTTTAACCATAATTTAATTATAGAATGTATTTTGAATGTTGTTTCTAATTTACTTGAGTATCTTTAAGTAGAAAAAGCAGGATAAAAGTAGATTGAGTAAATATTTTTTTTCTTGTCCAACATTGTTGCCAATCAGATATTTTTCATGTGAACTCTTACTACTACAGTGAAAAAATAAACAACTGTTTATTCAAATATAGAACAATGCAGGAAAAGATGCAATAAATATTTCAATCTACCGTAGAACAAACACTCTTCTAAAATTCTGAAGATTATAAGTTTTAATGTTTATTAATAGGTCACAATTCATAACAATCAACATAACTCTAAAAAATCAGTAGCTAACATAAAAATTACCAACTATTGTTTTAAACTGTTGCTCAGAAATGCAACGTACTCTATCTGCTTTTTAAAAAAGTTCTGCTTCCTCAAAATTGTGATGCAAATCCAAGTTCTTGAACAATTAATTTCTACAAGTAGTTTCTATTTGAACCTTGCATATCAAAATATCAAAAGTTACTAAAAGAGAGATAAATCCATTAGCTGCCAGTATTGCTTGAAAAATGGATACCTGTCAAACAGAATAAAAGTGCCTCAAATCAGATGCAAAGTTCATTTTACTTTGTCTTCAGTAAGTTGAGACCAGCCAGTGACCTTTTAAGTAGATATATTGAAACCAAGGGAACAAATTCATAATTATCAAGGTCCAATTTCAAAAGATCTACCCTTAAGTATGGCTGCATCTGGACCTACCATTCAACAACTATATGAGATTCTTTAAAATCAGCAAATCATGGGTATTATCCATGAATTAGAAAGTCCAAAATCTAGTCCTAATTGTAATATTACCGACTGTGGCATCCCAAAGGAGTGATTTCACAATTTATCCCAGAGCATAATTTAGCAGATGTATTTTTGCTAAATAATATAAATATAATGTAACCAAGTAATTATAATACATATGAATTAACCTCAAATTCCTGTAGTTTTATTTCACTTACCCAAGTGGACAGGGCATGTCCAAAGTACAGGAGGACTTTTGCAGATGTCAAATAGTTAATACAGGATTCTAGGATGGAAAGAACAAATAACTATAATGAATACAGATTGGTGGTAAATTATTGACTGCAAATGTTTGTTATTATCATCATTGTTCAGAATCTTCTTTTAAAGAATTAATTTGAATCTGATGGATGTTTATTTTACTTCTACTACCGAGGTAGCTTAACAGTTACTCATTAATATATTTCAAGAAATACTTGCCATACTTTAATAGTAAGTTTATTAAGTGCCTTATAATACCTTTTGCTAGTTAATATACTATGGGGTCCCTGATCATCTCCATTTCATGTCCATATATCCTTCATCACAAATGTCATTTATAGGTGTTGTACATACACTTGGAAGGACCACTCTCCAATCAAATATAGAAAGGATAACTGGGTCACCTATCCACATTTTAATGTAGAAAATTGTCCCAAGGACATAAAAGCAACTGTATAAACTCACTTTTTTGGCATGAAATATCCCATTTGGGGATGGTAACCAGAGGAAAAATGGCCCAAATCATACAATCTACCTGCAGTTCTCTCTCTCACTATATATATTGGGCTATCTGCAGGTTGTATGATTTGGGCCATTTTTCCTTTGGTTACCCTCCCCAAATGGGCTATTTTCTGACCAAAAATTGAGTTTATACAATTGTTTTTATGTCCTTGGGACAGCTTTGTGTATGTATAGATAACACATACCGATCATTTTCTATGTGCAGGACAACATTAATCTCACAGATGTAATTCTGGACACGAATGTCATGGCTTATTGAATAGTCCACTCTGAAGCATCCCCTTTTATAACGAGAGCAAAAAGGATTCCGATAGCAAATTAACCTCCCCGTTCCAGGGGCCCAGTATTATTTAAACCCTGTTTCTAAAAGAAGCGGGGTTCCCTCAGAATCCCGAATTGTTGGAGTCGCACAACAGGAAAAGCCCTCTTCTCTTCCCGACAGTCCACTTGGTGCTCGAATTGTGCTTCCCCAGTGCCTTTCTTTTGCAGGCTGGGCGCGTGCCCATCCTTCCACCCACTTAGCCCCACTCGCGCCCCGGGAAAAGCGCCCTTCCCTGCGCGTCGCGTCCACTTGGTCCACACGCGTTTAACCCTTCCAGCACAAAACGCGCGCAACCTCCACGGCTTTCCCACTGTTGCCGTTCCCTTAAACGGCTCAACCCCATCATCCCACACACGCCCCGCACTCACCGCAACAGCCTCGGCTGTTTTCCTGTTCTGCTGCAGACCGAGCCATGGCAATCCGGGGTCACCTCTCCTCTTTTTTTTTGTTTTTTGTTTTGCTCAGTTGCGGAGGCTGTCAAGCCCTTTCAGGCGCAGAACCAACAGAAAGAGAGAGAGGTGGAAGTAGATGAGAGAGCGAGATACAGAAAGCAGAAACACGGGGCGATTCGGAGTGGGGTGGGGGGCTACAAAGGGCTGCAGGAGGACGCAGCGGCTTTCCTCGGTTTGGTCTTTCCAAACTTAGCTATCACTGTAGCTGAAGTTGGAAAGGAATGGCCTTATGCCCAGGCAGAGGCCAAGAACGGCCCCGAGAGAAAAAGGGGCCCAGCAAAGAGCCCACCGCCCTCGTCAGACTCTGGCCGCCGCCGCCTCTCCGCTCCGAGCCAAAGCTGCCCACTTGACTCTGTTGTGCCTTGCGGGGAGAGCCGCCTGTTTATAAAACGTTGCCGCGAGGGGCCGAGTCAAAGAGGAGGAAAGCTCGGGAATCACCTATCAGCGCCCAGCTGATCTGCATATCTCCGCCCGTCGGTCCCTCCGTCTGCGGTTCTTGCTCGGGCTGCGACCTCGGGGAGGAGGAGGAGGAGGAGAAGTTGGGGTTCGCGCGCCCTTTGGGGAGTCTGCGACTGACAAGAGGGGGGCCTTTTATACTTCTGGGAAGGCTGACCGGAATCTCCACCCCAGAGAACTCTATTTGCACCGAAACAACACAACACCCTGAAACAAAATGCAGGGCGTCCTCTTTGGGCAGCCTCTGCTTTCCTCCCGAAAGCGATTAAAACAGTCAAAACCGGCGATTCTGCTGGAAACAAAACTCTACGGGGTGGGGGTGATCGTAGCGATCCGAAGATATTTTGTTACGTTGTACATGCCCCCCCCCCTTTTTTAAAATAAATAAAAATAAAGTGTATACATTTTTACTTCAATGGGGATTTTTACCTACGTCGTTTTTTATTTAGCGCTGGTTTGATTTCGCTTTTGGTTTGGTGAATGGGGATTTTGTGTATGTCGAAACTTTATTCTTATAAGCCATTGGAGGTCTTTTTAGTAAGAACCCAGTCATGGTACATGTATATTTTATAAATGAATAAAACCCAATTAAAACAAACAACAGTGACATTTGTTTTTTCGGTGCAAATATGTTAGGCCGCTGACCTTTTATTAAAAAGCTGCGTCTTTTCTGCTGTTCTCTCATTTGGCTGCTATTGTTTATCTGGGCTACTCGAAGTTTCCTTCGACTTTATCTCCATTCTGGGCATTTACCTTTCAGCTTTTCCAGGTGAATATTTCTCTGGTTGGCTTCTTAATTGAGGACCAAGAAGGCATTTGGCATAAGAAATAAAAATACCTCCCCCCTTCCACTGTTAAGTAGAGAAATTTTAGTAAAAATAATTGACCTTTTTTCCCTTCTATGCAAAACCTTATTTGACAATTGAGATTTTTAACTTACACTAGGAAGGGAAAACTTACACATTTAAACCATACCCTTTTCAGCTCCCCCACCCCATCTAAGTCTCCAATGCTGGAATCCTCGAAAATGGGAGCATACCCCTGAAAAAGCATTTATTTTTATACATGGAGAAACACTATAAAAAATTGCTGTAGGGCTTATTTATAGGTAATAATGTCAAATTCAATAAAATGCAGATCAATTGGGAATAACAATAAGATATCATTTTTTGACTAATATGTGTAAAGAAACACACACAATTGTACATTTGAAAAGAAAAATATGAATATAAAACCCCCAAGCAGATGTATCTTTCTTTTTTTCTATTTGGCAGGTTGATAGATTCTTTTATTATACTAATTATCAAAAAACAGTGGTTCCTTTTAAACAGAGTTTTCCTTTTCAATTATTTTCTTGTAATTTGCTTGTTTACTTGTTTCTATATTTTGCAATGATAATTTTGCTTGTTTTACAATTGTTGACTGCCTTCAGAATTAATTGGGAGCTTTTGGCAAAATGGACAATACAAGCCTTTTCTCACCGAAATGTTAGTCTGAGACATTTCCGTGGAAGGACTGATTATAAATGAATAGGAAGGGAGGAACCTTAAAATGGAACCTTATTATATTTCTATGTGTTATATTTCTATGTAGTTCAATGGTCCTTTGGTCTCATGAGGCAACTGGGGATAAAAGACACTTCGAGGGATTTTTTCTTCAAAATATTGACAAATTAAAAGGGAAAATGATGTACTTAAGGGGCTTAATTTGTGCCAGATGTTTAGTTAATATACATAATGTTTTTAACACTCATCCTAGAATATGGATCAAAACATGCAAAGTGGCATTTGTTCATTGGGAAACATTAATAACTTTTCAGAAGGTTTCCAGGAGAGATTTTCTTCTTTGTAAAAGATGTTAAGCACTGCTAGTCCATTTCATTTTTGGTCAAAATATATAGCCTCTCAAATGGAGTTGAGTTCCAAATAGTACACATTTGTGAGAGTTTATTTTCTGTGTAATACACCTCATTCCTTTTCTAATGGAAGCAAACACAGGAAGACAGTACATATCAACTATATCTTCTGTTTTCTTATTGCCTTTGGATGCAACTTGCAGTTAAATGGAAAAGAGCCACTTGGAAGTCATCTTGCAAGAATGCTATTTATTGGAATCTTTATGCATTACTCTATTGTACAGTAGACATTCTGGACAATGGTCACATGAAGAACAATATAAATAATACATATGTACATACAGTTAACAAATGTTTTTGCACACTAAAATTATGGCCTAATAATCAAGTCATAAAGTGCAATTAACTATTACAGAGCCTTTGGGAATGTGTGGCATACTGATACAGTACAAAAGTAAGTATACTATTAAAGATCAAATGAACAGCGATGCCTTCCCAGCCATTTATAGGATGAAAAGAGGAGGCCAACCTAATCATTGGGGAGAAAGCTCCATAATAAGGAAGCTGCTACAGAAAAGGTCCTGCTTCCTTCTGAAGATCGGAATAGCAAAATGAAGCATTTCCTGTTTTTCAGGGATAGCCTTAAGGGGCATAATAGAGAATTAATACAAATGTGGAATGGAGAAACAAAAGAGGAAAAGAGAGAGAGAAAAATAATTCAAGAAATGAAATATTCTTAGAATTACGTTTAGAATAGAATGGAATTCTTTATTGGCCAAGTAAGAATAGAATAGAATAGAATAGAATAGAATAGAATAGAATAGAATAGAATAGAATAGAATAGAATAGAATAGAATTCTTTATTGGCCAAGTGTGATTGGACACACAAGGAATTTGTCTTTGGTGCATATGCTCTCAGTGTACATAAAGAAAAAATAAAATACATCAAGGACCAAAAGATACAACACTTAGTGATAGTCATAGGTTACTAATAAGCAATTAAATCATATTAGGAAACAAAACAATATAAATTGTAAATTGTAAAGATACAAGCAACATGGTTATAGTCATAAGCAGGAAGAGATAGGTACTAGGAAGGATGAGAAGACTAATAGTAATACAGTGTTAGTAAATAGCTTGGCACTGTTGTGGGAAGTAGTTGTTAAGCAGAGTGATGGCATTCAGGAAAAAACTGTCCTTGTGTCTAGTTGTTCTGGTGTGCAGTGCCCTATAAGCGACATTTTGAAGGTAGAAGTTGAAACAATGTATGTCCAGGATGTGAGGGGTCTGTACATATTTACTCTTGTAGGTGAACTTATGGATGGCATTTCAGTCCAACTCCAGACAATTCAGCCCATACCAAGATATAAATTAAGTGTCAGAACAGGAATGATGTGCCATAGTTCATTTCTAGTACATTTCCTTGTGAGGATATTTTAAAACCCAGAACAGATTATTTTGAGAGTTTTTTGAGATTCTATATAGTATCTTGATAATTTTTAAATCAAATTGTTGAGATTGGACATGCAAAAAAAAGTTTCTGTGAACCCACTAACGCAAGACTCAGTGGAGAAAATGTTGAATACACCAATATTATTGAAAAATAGAAACAATATGCACCAAATAATTTCTCTTGATACTGAAGTTTAAAAAGATTATGAGCCAAAGACCTTTACCCGAAAATACAAATCAAAAGAAAGGCAGATTAGAATCCATTTCATTCAACACATAATACCTCATACAGTTCTAGAACTGCTTTTAAAATGATATTAATAATCTGAGTATCAGCCAGGAGAGGTCCAAGCGAGTGCGTTGTATTCATCTCAATCTGATTCACCCCAACCAGCAATTGCTTAAAAGCAGACATATAACAGATGACCCTTTTTTAGGAAGTGTATTGAATACAGAATATGAATATTTCTGATTCTGAAAAAAATAATGTGCAGTATCATGGCAACGCTCAGGTATAACAATTAGGAAGAGTGGATTTCATAAGGGGTGGTGGAGGAGGAACCAATATTCAACTGTTTACTGAATTCAGATAACACAAGAAACTAAAGCAAAAGTTTCTTAAGTCCTTCTCATGGCCATGTTAGAGGTAGTGTGCTTGTGCATGTGTGAGCGAGGCAGATGCTGCTAGAGCAACCATTTTCTGCAAGCAGTTCTTCAAAATGTTAGATATTATACTTGGTTTTATAGAAATGCTAAACTGACATAATTTGTTACGAGGCATCTGCTGCTGCTGAATTAAGTATATAGGCCATTGCTGGAGGCCTGGTTATCAGTTGCAGGGATAGGTAATTTGCTCTCCCATGGAAGTTCTTGTTTAAAATATGTTTAAAATATGCCTGGGTTAACCTGGAGTCAATAGTTGTATCAATGAATCACACTGTTCATCTTACCCATGGGAGGAATATCTTCTAGGTGAGGACCTTAAACACTGGTAAGAACATAAGTTAATGAATGCTTCTGTTAATAGAGAAGAATTAATATTATGACATGGTTGTGCCATAACAACATGTGTGAATAAAACATACACTAGCAGCATATGCACATGGTCATTTTCTTTGATAGATCACATCCAGCATGTGACCATATCACTATCTGTTTGTAAACAAAAAACTTTTCCTCTGCTTTTATTTCAGTTTGGTTGTGGATTCACAACTGATAACCTCACCAAAAATGATATACAAAGGTACTTTTCTGCTCACATACAAATTTCAAGGTCACATTTATAAGTAATAATAGACTAAACAATAAATATTTTGGTCTTCCATTTCAAAGAAATGTTTCACATCATTTCTCTATGCATTGCATTGCATGCTAGTGATCCACTGATGTTTTTTTTCCCTCCAGAGATCATACAGTGAATCTTCTTCCCTATAACATCTAGCTTGTGACTGTTTACAACCTGTGCTCAAAATGTCTAAAAAGGTACCATGCTTCTGTGCATGTGGCTGTATTGCCACATCAAAATGATGCAGACTTCTTGTCTCCTAAACCACTGAAAGACCATAGACAATTTTGAAGATGTACATATCAATGTTGGGTCATTCGTTCAAGGCAGTCTTTCTCATCAAAACATTTGCAATTTTAATTTCATCCAAGGAGGAGACTGAGTACTTGAAACTTAAGTGTGGTGAACTTCCTGTTTTCTTACCACCAGCTAGCCTGAGCAATTTTGCAAAAAACGATTTGCACAAGATGCAGCACCAAACATGTGACAGGGTGGATCCTTGGATAGGAACCCTTCAGGCTTCTCATATCCAGCTTCAATCAGTCAAAGGAGACAGAAAGAATCCTGAGGATTGCAAATGAAGGAAATCTGGTGGGTAGGAGGGTTGCATTCCTTTGAGGGCTAGATACACACCAGTTTTAAAAATCCCACAAAGAATGTTATCAGGCAACAGGTTGCTGGGATAGAGATGTTTCTGTTTGGGTGCAGAGAGAGTGGGAGAACCTTCAGAAAAGGCATTCTAACAAAGGAAGTAGCCCTTTTAAAAAGTTATAGACCTGGAAAAAATACACGTCTGACATATGTTTGGCAATCAGATATTTCAAGCTCAGCTTCCTTTAAAACAGAAGCGGGAATTCAATTTCATCATCATGGGCAAGTTGGCTTGGAGCAAATGCTTGCAGGCCAACGGTTCAGTTGGGGAACAAGGACAGCCCAGGCAAAAACAGGTATTGCCATATCCCAAACAAGTAATGGGCAAACCACTCAGCATATTTGCCCATACCCACACAATCAATTCACATATAAGTGAATGCCAGCCATGGTAAATGACTGAAATGGGAAAGATATAGAAGACACAGGTTTTTTTATCTTATTTTTTATTTATTTATTTTTGTCAATTGCTTACAAAATAATAGGTATAAGTAAAACATAGTTATGAATACATGGATACATATAAGAAAAATAAAAAATAAAAAAATAAAAGAAACAGTAGGACAGGGATGGTAGGCACGTTGGTGCGCTTATGCATGCCCCCTGCAGACCTCTTGGGAAAGGGGTGAGGTCAATAGTAGAAAGTCTAAGGTTAAAGTTTTTGGGGTTTGGGGAAGAAACCACAGGGTCAGGTAGAGTATTCCAGACATTGACCACTCTGTTGCTGAAGTCATGTTTCCTGCAATCAAGTTTGTTGCGATTAACCTTGAGTTTGTATCTATTGTTTGCTCTTGTGTTGTTATGGTTGAAGCTGAAGTATTCATTGACAGGTAGGACATTGCAATGTATGATTTTATATACAGTACTATACTTAGATCGGACTGAAGGCGGCGTAGTTCTAGGTTTTCCAGGTCTAGAATTTCGAGTCTGGTGGCATAAGGTATTTTACAACGAGTAGAGGAGTGGAGAACTCTTCTTGTGAAATATTTCTGGACTTTCTCAACTATGTTAATATCAGATACGTAATGTGGTTCCAGATTGATGAGCTGTATTCGAGTATTGGTCTAGCAAATGTTTTGTATGCTCTAGTTATTAGTGTAATATTACCAGAGAAAAAGCTATGTAAGATTAGGTTAACTCTTAACGCCTTTTTGGCTATGTAGTTACAGTGGGCTCTAGCACTTAGGTCATTAGAGATGAGTACTCCAAGATCCTTGACAGAGTTTGGATCACCAACAAGGTCTTGACTATTCAGCCTGTATTTTATTTTCTGGGTTTTTTTGCCAATATGTAGGACAGAGCATTTATTTGTTGAGATTTGAAGTTGCCATTTGTTTGACCATTCTGATACATAGTCAAGGTCTTTCTGAAGGGTAGCAGTATTGTCTGTGGTGTTGAATAGCTTTACATCATCAGCGAAGAGAACGCAGTTGCTCTTGATATGATCGCAGAGGTCATTTATGTAGAGTATGAAAAGAGTTGGTCCTAGAACACTGCCTTGGGGGACACCACTGTTGACAGGTACATAATTTGATAAGACGCTCCCAATTTTGACCATTTGTTGTATGTTTGACAGGAATGCTTCTATCCAGTTATGTAGGTGTCCAGAGATACCGTAAGATTTTAGTTTTAGGAGTAGTTTGTTGTGTACCACTGAATCGAAGGCTTTACAGAAGTCTATGTAGATTGCGTCTATTGCTTTGCCCTGATTGAGTTGTGTAGTCCATGTTTTTGCAGTTTAAGAGTTGCAGATTACAGGATAGTTTTTTTTCTGAAACCAAATTATTTATTAGAGAGTAGGTTGTTTGTTTCTAAGTGGAGGATGATGGATTGGTTAATAATTGATTCCATGACTTTACAGGTGACGCAGCATAAAGAGATTGGTCTGTAATTTTCAACTAGGCTGGGGTCTCCCTTTTTGAAGATGGGGATGACCGTGGCTTGTGACCATAGTTTTGGCAAGGAGCTGGTCCTGAAAGATTTTTCAAAGATTATGCTTAGAGGTTTGGCTATAGCAGTGGGTAGCTTTTTTAAGAAGTAGGCACATATTCCATCTGGTCCAATAGATAGAGATGGTTTTAGATTGCGTAGTGCTTTTTCAACATTGTCTTCTGCAAAATTGATATGTATTAGATCATTGTAGTTGTCTGTGGTTCGACTAGGAAATACTGGGCATGATCCATTGCCATTTACAAATACTGAGCCAAAGAATGTGTTAAAGAGGTTGGCTTTAATAGTGTCATCGTTGCAGTCTTTACCATTAGGTCCTTTCAGGGGTGGGATAGTTAGTTTGTTGTTTAGAAAATTGTAGAAAGCGTGGGTGGAATTGGTGCGTAGAAGGTTTTCCTCTCGTTAAAATAAGGCACACTAGATAACATTTAAAATATAAAATAATAAGCCCTTTATTAAGACATGTACAGATTAAATAGATCTTGCCCAGAACTAGCAACACTAATTGATTTCTGTTGCCCTGCCATGAGTTCTTTAAGTGTGCATTGATCAGGACATAAGGGCTGTGTTGTTGTCTGCATGTTACCACAATCGCAAAGGGCAGAAGCCACTGGATAGCCCCATTTGTTCAGAGTATCTCTGCATCTTATTATACTCTTATGCAGTCTATTCAACAATTTCCATACTTCCCACTTTTGCCAGACCCAGGGGCCAGTTCCTCTGTTGGTTCCATCCAGTGTTGGTTCTCTGTAGCTTTCCATAGGTCATTTCTGCTTTTTTTCCTTCAAAAACTTTTCTATTAAAGCATTTTTTAAAATCTTAGAGCACCATATATAGTAATTTATCCTTTTAAAAAAAATCTTGTGAGTGAGAGAACATAGAAATCTCACTTTCTCCTTGGCCCATGACCATTAAGGAGCCTTTGTGGCACAGTGGTTAGAGTGCAGTACTGCAAGCTACTTCTGCATCTAGCTGCCTACAATTTGGCAGTTCAAATCTTACCAGGCTCAAGCCTTCCATCCTTCTGAGGTGGGTAAAATGAGGACCCAGATTGTTGGGGGCAATATGCTGACTCTGTAAACTGCTTAGAGAGGGCTGTAAAGCACTATAAAGCGGTATATAAGTCTAAGTGCTATTGTTATTGCTATTATAGATTATGGTTTCTGAGAGCAAGATCAGAAGATGTCGTCCTCTCACTCCTGCCCCTTTGTAAATGCACACCATGATTTCCAGTTTCATCCCATTCCATTGATTTCCAGCTTCAATTCAAAACAGCTGTTTCCTAACCTGAGCTGTCTTATGCCCTTTGGAGTGGAGGCCTCATTCCAAATCTAAAGCAGCCCCAGCTCCATGGCTGCAGTATCCAGAAAGTCCTTCCTCTCCAGCAGCTGGTCGCTGTCCTGTGCAGCTATTTCATTCTAGGCTTTCAGGAGGTGGCTGTGGTTTGTTTTAGGGCAGTGATGGCAAACCTTTTGGGTGTGTCAAAAATTCCAAAAATGCCTATGTTGGCATCTCTCTCTCCCCCCTCCCCTTCTCACCATCTAGTCACCCTGGACAGTGGTGCTTGATGGCAGTGCTGAGGCTGGCCTAAAGTAGAGGTTTGGGTCTTGACTTCAGAGCTAGTGCCATCCTTGCCACTCAAAAAGATCATCTCATGCCATTCCCCAAGGTGTGCAAGTCTTGGGGAATGATGCAATTGCCCCTGCATCAGTGCTTTCCAGGATCTGTCTCACACCACTTCAGGCAGTGTCCTCTTTCTGTCTTCAGGTCCCTGCAGCCTACCCAAGGCTGCTCAAGGTCACCCAAGGCCTTTGTTCTTGAAGCAGCTTTGGAGAATGCTCTTCTGCAGCCTCTGCAGCTTCCAAAAACTGCCCAAACGTGCCTTGTTTTTGTGAAATTTTCAGAGGCCCTGAAATCTGTGTGGGATCATGTCCTCTTATGTGACTTTCAGAAGCTGCATGAGAACACATCTGTTTCTCACATGGTCTCTGCAGTCTACAAAAATTGCTTGAAAATGGGGAGTGCTTTGGAGAATAGTGGTTGTTGAGTCCTGGTGAACAAAATGTTGTGATGTGTCACCTTTGACATACATGTCAGAGGTTCAGCCTCACTGCTTTTAGAATCCTGAGATTGAACCCTATTAAGTCGATGAAACTCATGCTCCATTCAGCCTTATGTTTCCCAAAGGGCCATCACCCTTTCAGTTCTGGACAATGTTCTCCTTGCTTTCCTATCCCCTCCCCACAATATTGCAAAACTTTCCTTTCCTGCAATTTTGCATAACGTAATTCATTTGCAATGTAGGAATTTTACTATTTTATTTCATTGTTGCCCATCTATCAGTTCTTACATGCTACCAAGGACCTATATAGGAAAGGCACAGCCAGCTGTTCTATCTTGCTTTGATTATATTGTAGTATTTTACAATTTCTTACACTTGCAATTTACTGTACTTGCTTTGAGATACAAGAACTGTAAGATGTAAAGGAGATGTGTGGGATAATACAAAGACTTGCATATTGCAAGGTTACAGATAAATTCTCTAGGTTTGTTTGGCATTGGCTAAAGAAACTGCTAGAAATATTCTATATTTACCCCACGTTGTGTAGGTTTGCCATATTAAGCATTGCTGGGTTTGGAGTTCAGAATTTTTTGATTATGCTGAAGTAATGTGGACAAATATAAAGAGGAATTCCTTACATCATACAAAATCCCTTTGGGTGCCTTTTTTCATTCATGTGAAGCATTGGTCAAAGTTATATTCTAAATCAGAGCTGTCAAACTACTGGACCGTGAGCTGGATGGGTAACACCTGGTTTAGCGAAGTGGGAAAAAGTCCCAATATGCCACGTAACGCTGCTGTGACGATGTGAGTTTGATATCCCTGTTCTAAATAAACCCCTATACATTACTTCTCTGAATGTAATAACTATTCCAAATAAAGATGGTAGTAAACAGCTAAACAGCTGGTTTCTTAAATAATAGATTGACTTGCTGGATAAACACAGAACTTACTGCAACCTCAGGCTTTATGGATATTAAGTTGTTTCTTTCAGCACATTGCTCAAGGGTTCAGTTTTAGGATTCTGATGTGATTATGAGGGATTGTATTTCTATGGCTGTCCATAATTTGCTCTGGCCATTCTCATAAATAACAGTAATGCCATTTCCTTTCTCCCACCCCAAGTATCTTGACATGTGTGGCTTTCACAAATACTTTCTAATCAGTATTTTTATTTATTTAAGGCTGTGAAAGGGGGCAGAAAGGTATAAGGAAATATGTTTGTCTTTTTAGATTATTCTAGTATTAGAGGTGGGAGTGGAGAAGAAATCCATCACAGCTTTCCTTTATATCGAAATGTTCTGATCTGCCAAGCTTTGCATAATATTATAATTCATTGATTTTTATCTGAATTACCAAATGTATTTATTGTATAGTGCTAAAGGAAGACTTGCCATTCCCTCTATCCAGGAGGCATTATGCAATCTTAGATGTAACTCATTTAATTAAGGCTGTATACCACCTCCACACATTCCAGCTTAATATGATACAAACAACACCAGCATTTTAGGGCCTTTCCCTGCAACTTCTTATAAGTTATAACCCATTGGAGTTTTACTGACTATATAATCTGAATAATTCTGGAGAACTCAGAAGTTTCTGCACTATAATGAGAGGTTTTAGTTTATTTGTTTATTTATAAAACATATTGGCCGCCCATCCTACCATAAGGTAACTCTGGGTGACTTACAGTTACATATACAATATACAATTAAAACATAAACAGTTAAAAATAAAACATTAAAACCAAAGGCACATGGGGAAGGCAGAGCGGGGGAGGGGGAGGTGGGATCCATCATTAATCACCCCCTTGCGCTGTTCCCATACTGGGGCCCCAAGCTGACTGGCAAAGCCATGTCTTTAGGAAAAAAAAACCACCTTCAAGCATTTCAGCCTAGGACTAACTCAATACACAAACTGTACTCTAATGATGTTTGGAGGTGATAAAATGACTTGTGAAAATGTGAGGGATCAGACATCTCAAGCAAACACAATTTAAAAGTTGTAACAGCAACTACAGAAGGGCTTTAGACAGGGTTTAGCCCAGAACTATCTCAAAACAAACTACCTCACGCAACTGCTGCAAAGGTAACAGGCTTATGCTATTAAGAGGGCAGGTGGGGTGAGGTTGCAGCATTTTAAATATAGTAAATAAGACTCACTCAACTTGATATGACCCTTTGACAAGTAAGAGTCGGGATGACACTGCCTGAATGAAGAGGCTTCTTTTTCATTTAGGGATCAAATCCCAGATGAGAATAAAACCTATATATAAGTAAAGGAGATGGGCAGGGAAAATGAAATGTTGTCAATAAATATAAATGGATTGAATTCCCCCATAAAAAGGAACAGTTCCATTTTTAAGCTTACCTTGTGACTGATGCAACAATCAACTGTTTGGTCTTTTTGCGGCCTGTATTTTCCCAATCTCTCTGCAGTTTTTTCATTCCATTCATCCTTACATCTCCAGGAGGCTATCTTTTGATTTATGTCAGGCTTGGTAAAGCATGTTCTCCTTTTTTTCTACTTTGGGCACACACAACTGAAAATACCCTTCCCCTGTCCCTGTCCCTTTCCTTTTCCCAACCCTTTCCCTCTCTATCTCACTCTCCCCCTTTTCCTTCCTTTCACATTTCCCTTTCCTCCTTTCCACTTCCCCTTTTCTTTTTAAACCTTTAAGTTGCAATCTAGGCAGATTGGAATGAAGTTAAAAGGTTTCAAGTAATGTTGCTTAGCAGCTTCCATGAGAGTGAACCATCAGTTTCTATTTCCTAAAAAATTTCCATGGCCTACAATGGAACACAAGAATGAAGGAACACCTGGTTTCCTTTGTTTTAAATCATTACAGCATCAAAGCAATGATGGTACAATAAAGGGGCGGAAGAGAAAGAAAGGACTTGTATTTGTGTTCCCTTGGGAAGGGTTTATGAAGGCATCCATATTGCAAAGGTCTGAAAAAGGAAAATAAAAGTATAAGGACTATTGAGGAATGGAACATCCCCTTAAAGGAAAAGGCAAGCATTGGTATACTGATCTACTCAGAACCAGCAGGTATGAAAGACTAAGAGAAAGACCAATTATGGCATCAGGTCTTGTCTTCTCTTCTCATTTGGTGGCCAGAGTATTTGAGCTTCAGCTTCCATATCTGTCCTTCCAAAGAACAATCAGTGTTGATTTTTTCTAGGATTGACTGATTTGATCTCCTTGCAGTCCAAGACTCTTCAGAAGTCTTCTCCGATACCACAATCTGAATGCATCAATTCTTCGGCAGTCAGCCTTCCTTAAGGTCCAACACTCACAGCCATACATTACTATTGGGAAAACCATAGCTTTGACTATAACTCTATGGTCTTGCTCTTAATCTTTCACATTCCCTTGAAATTTCAGCAGAGCTAGCTTTTTCCCAAAGGTTTTATTAGGTGAATGAGAAAAAAAAAGCACTCTTCTGAAAAACTGCCAGAGGCTAGCCTATGCTCCATCTGAGGGTCAGGCTCAGGCTCAGGCTTTTAAATGACTTAGCTCTCCTCAGAGGTGGATCAATGGCCACTCTGTACTAGCTTTTCCTTTTCAATACTTGTGACTTTTAATATGGAAAGTAGCAATCAAAACACATATTCCTCTCTGCACCAGAAACTATAAAAGTGAGGTAAAATGTTTCAACATCTAAACACATCTCTGTGGTGTGTTTATGTGATCTATTCTATTTCATACACTCATAAATTGAAGTGTGCAACTGCATATTCTAGATACTTGATCCCAAAAGGAGGAAAAAAAACCACAAAAAACCTGCAGCACATAAAGTTGTCATCCAGAAGTGATTTGTACATTTTCCATTCGTATAGTAACAATGGTAGTGCTTTGAAAGCTGGCCTTCTTATCAAGACATAAACAATAACACAAATGAGAACATAATAGCTTTGAGCACACCTTAGTTCCAGGTGCAGTTTATTTGTATTTTGTTTATACTTCTTGAATAAAGCTTGCTGCAGTTGTTGTCACTTTAAGAACATATTTGAGTCATTTGCCCTAAGCAACACAAAACAATTTTAAAAAGAAAAATGACTGTTTTTTAAGTTCTTAATTTTATGCAGATTCATCTCAAATAGAGGAAATATCAAGTCAAGTTCTGAGTGGAGCTTAAATAGCTGACAAGCTTTTCCACACTTCAGACCTAAGTTGTTTGTCTCTCTCTCTCCTTTGCCTCCCCTCCACCAAATAACCTTGAAAATGAAGTTGCTTTCTAAGTTTCAAGCTTTTTCTTTGCTTCAATCATACTGAAGATTTGATGTTCTGTCCAGGCCATGTTTCTCTACTGATTGTCATATCACCTTGCCTGCTGGAGTACGGGAGGGAGAGGGAGAGAAAGAGAGACTTTTTTTTTTTACAATTTTTCCTGTCACAAAGGTGCTTTGCAAAAAGGCAACTGGACTTTCTTAGAGTTTTTTTTCCCCTTGAAAACATTTTGCTTCTCACCCAGTTTGAAAACATTTTGCTTCTCTTCAGTTCTGACTGAATGGTGGAAAATGGAAGGATTTATATTCTTTGTAGTCATCTGGTCTTAAGCACTTTGAAGGCCAGTTGTTAGCTCGCTGACATTCATTCTTTTGAAGTCTGCATTCTGGAACAGAGAGGACCACTGGTTTGAAAGGAGTCAAAAAGGCCATTTATATTGAAATTGAACAGCTCCCTTTCAACAGAGGGGGAGGGATATCTCCTGTCTACAATTTATTTATTTATTTATTTATTTGTTTATTTATTTATTTGTTTATTTATTTATTTATTTATTTATTTATTTATTTGATTTGCCAATTGTTTACAAGATAATAAGTATAAGTGTATACATAGTTGTGAATACATGAAATGGGTACATATAAGAAAAATAAAAGAAGAATAAGAGAAACAATAGGACAGGGACGGTAGGCACGTTGGTGCGCTTATGCACGCCCCTACAGAACTCTTAGGAAAGGGGTGAGGTCAATAGTAGACAGTCTAAGGTTAAAGTTTTTGGGGTTTGGGAAGAAACTACAGAGTCTATTGCTGAAGTCGTATTTCCTGCAATCAAGTTTGGTGCGGTTAACTTTGAGTTTGTATCTATTGTGTGCTCTTGTGTTGTTATGGTTGAAGCTGAAGTATTCATTGACAGGTAGGACATACATTGCAATGTATGATTTTATATACCATGCTTAAATCAGACCGAAGGTACGGCGTAATTCAAGGTTTTCTAGTTCTAGAATTTCAAGTCTGGTGGCATAAGGTATTCTACAACGAGTAGAGGAGTGAGTGGAGAACTCTTCTTGTGAAATATTTCTGGACTTTCTCAATTGTGCTAATATCAGATACGTAATGTGAGTTCCAGACTGATGAACTGTATTCGAGTATTGGTCTAGCAAATGTTTTGTATGCTCTGGTTAGTAGTGTGATATTACCAGAGAAAAGGTACGTAGGATTAGGTTAACAACTCTTAATGCCTTTTTGGCTATGTAGTTGCAGTGGGCTCTAGCACTTAGATCATTAGAGGTGAGTATTCCAAGGTCCTTTACAGAGCTTGGGTCATCAACAAGATCTTGACTATTCAGCTTGTATTTTATTTTCTGATTTTTTTTTGCCAATATGTAAGACAGAGCATTTATTTGTTGAGATTTGAAGTTACCATTTGTTTGACCATTCTGATACATAGTCAAGATCTTTTTGTAGGGTAGCAGTATTGTCTGTGGTATTGAACAGCTTTACATCATCAGCGAAAAGAACGCAATTGCTCTTAATATGATCACAGAGGTCATTTATGTAGAGTATGAAGAGAGTTGGTCCTAGAACACTGCCTTGGGGGACACCACTATTGACAGGTACAGAATTTGATAGGACGCTCCCAATTTTGACCATTTGTTGTCTGTTTGCCAGGAATGCTTCTATCCAGTTATTCCGTTGTCCAGAGATACCATAGGATTTTATTTTTAGGAGTAGTTTGTCTGTGTACCACTGAATCAAAAGCTTTACAGAAGTCTATGTAGATTGCGTGTATTGCTTTGCCCTGGTCGAGTTGTGTCGTCCATATGTTTTTGCAGTGTAAGAGTTGCAGATTACAGGATAGTTTTTTCTGAAACCAAATTGTTTATTGGAGAGTAGGTTGTTTGTCTCTAAGTGGAGGATGATGGATTGGTTAATAATTGATTCCATGACTTTACAGGTGACGCAGCATAAGGAGATTGGTCTGTAATTTTCAACTAGGCTTGGGTCTCCTTTTTGAAGATGGGGATGACTGTGGCTTGTGACCATAGGTTAGGCAAGGAGCTGGTCCTGAAAGATTTTTCAAAGATTATGCTTAGAGGTTTGGCTATAGCAGTGGGTAGCTTTTTTAAGAAGTAGGCACATATTCCATCTGGTCCAATAGATAGAGATGGTTTTAGATTGCGTAGTGCTTTTTCAACATTGTCTTCTGTAAAATCGATATGTATTAGATCATTGTTGTTATCTGTGGTGCGGCTAGGAAATACTGGGCATGATCCATTGCTGTTTACAAATACTGAGCCGAAGAATGTGTTAAAGATGTTGGCTTTAATGGTGTCGTCGTTGCAGTCTTTACCATCAGGTCCTATCAAGTGTGGGATAGACCTTGAGTCTTTTAGTTTGTTGTTTACAAAATTGTAAAAAGCACGGGTGGAATTGGTGCTTAGAAGGTTTTCCTCTTGTTTAATGTGATAATTGATGCATTCGGTCTTTATCTGGTGGCATAAATTTTTGTATCGGCTTTTGAAATTGGCAACGTGACCAGATTTGTTTTTCCGCCAGAGTGATCTTTTTGGATTGAAGTTTCCTTATTGTTATGGGTAATCTGCTTTTTGTTTTGTTTTGGGAGTTGTTGTTGGTACATATAGTTTGATGACTCTTTTGACTTCAAGTAAAAATATGTTGTAATGGTCTTCAACAGTATTGCATCCAGTGAATAGAGATTGCCAATCAAGGGATGAGAGATCGTTGTCTATAGGATCATAGTTGCCTTTCAGCAGTTCCAAGAAGGTTCCACACCGATTTGCACTGATCAGGTGACTCTGAGGATACAGATAAATCCTCAAATGGCCTCAACAACTCTCAGAGAGCTAACAATCTCAGAAACTAAGAAACTCCATCACTGCCTCAACTCCACAGTAGCTGAAAGCTATCAAGAACCTACTTGCCACCTCCGCGCTGTCTTCCTGAATAATCAACAGTTGTGGAGCACCATCTTGCCTTCTCAACCCTGCCTTCCCACATCCTGTCACTCAACTGGTAAGAGCTTGCTTGCCATCTCACTCCCTACTTCTCTACTTGTCCTAATGGGCAGATTAACATTTCAATGTTTGACAACAGGTTCATTTAAATGTACAAAGCATAGTGGAAGTAGCAGCGTGAGTATTAATTTTGGAAATCAGACAATAATGAACAAGTCCTAAGTGCAGTGTAGTGGCCAACTGTGAATTTATGTTTGTACTATCAGGGGGTGTGATTCCACTTAAGCAACATAAAACAAATGTGAGATTAGTAAATATGATTATGAACACTGGAAAAAAAGAGATGATATTGGGAGATCTGCTTGTCCGTAGAGCCTTAATTCTCAGACCCTTAGTTCTCAGATGTTGAAGAATATTCTATTGAAGAATATACACAGAACACACTAACATAAAGTTTGGCCATTTAGTAATATAGGTAGCCCTCAACTTACAACCACAATTGAGCCCAAAATGTATGTTGCTAAGTGAGAAATTTGTTGAGTGAGTTTTGCCCCATTTTATGACTTTTCTTGCCCTATTTGTCAAGTGAATCATTGCAGTGGTTAAATTAGTCACACAGTTGTAAGTGAGTCTAGTTTCCCCATTGACTTTGCCTGCCAGAAAGTGACCCTGGGACACTGCAACCGTCATAAATGTGAATCAATTTTCAAGAATCTGAATGTGAATCATGTGACCATGGGGATGCTGCAATGATCGTAAGTGTGAAAAATGGTCATAAGTCACTGTTTTCAGTGCCGTTGTAACTTTGAACAGTCACTAAGCGAACTGTTGTAAGTCGAGGACTACCTGTATTTAATTTTCCAGATGTTATGCTTGTTAATTTGAACTGTGTTCCGCAATACAACTCTGTTAATTTGAAACACCTATTAATAAAGTAATGGATAATTATGAGAACTAAAGCAAAATTTGAATGGTGACACACATGAGGTCCATGATATTACACTTTGATAGAAAATATGCCTGTGTCTATAATTGCTTCTGGATGGCATTCAACTTAACTTCAGATGGGCTGAAAGTCAATTCATAGAATACCAAACAATCATACTTCAGGCTGGCAGGGAGGATTACAGTACAAGAGCACCCTTTTTAGGCTAGACAATTTATCAACAACATGTTTCAGGCTTCATTAATATCAGCCAGACTTGTAAACACAATGCAGTTTCTCTGTCACAGCCCAGTATCAACCATGCACTTCATAAATGAATCCACATAGATCTGTCAGATTGGGATATGAAGCCAATACCAGATTAGAAAGGAAATTGAAGAAGTATGTCTTACACGCCCTCCTTGTATAGACAAGTTGAGCAACACTAAACAAATCAACAGCTCTTGCTAAATATCATTCTATTCAAATCAGCCGTAGGCAATGAGGCAATTATGCTAAGGAAGCAGCATTCAGTTAATCCACATTTGTATAAATGCTTTATTGTGTTTTACTCTTTTAGTTTGCTAAAGTCTGGTTATTGACCAAAATGATTTTTTTCTTCTTCTCAGTCAGTCAAGTTTTGTGGATGCTCACCTTCTCATTGTTCTACTTCGTCTCTCTCGATATTAGGCCCACCATCAAACCCAGTGAGCTTTTTTTTAAAAATAAATAAATCTTGGAGGGCTTTGGTAATCACTGATATGCCAACCTGCTTGTGGGTATAAGCAAATAAATTCATGGATAACATTAAGCTGCAACTGAAGATTTGTGGATTAGTATGCTCATCGGTCTGTCAGTGGCCTTGGGTGGCAAATTGTTGCCATAGATGAGGATGCTTCTCTGCTCTTCCCATTGATGCTCTGGATAGGCTGGTTGCAATAATGCAGGCCTATGTCATCTCCCAAGTAGACTGCATGATCTTTATGGATTTGCCATTGAAAAGTATTTAGAAGTCATAGCATTCAAATGGTTGCTTTCTGCCTTTTTAAAACAACCTTGTGGCACTTAAGTGACATGGGAAGAGGTTTGTATAGCTGCTATTTTTTGAAGATCTTGGCATCAAATGTATTTATTATTCAAGGAAATAATTATGTTTCAAAGATGTTGTGGAAGTCAAAATATAATCAGTCTCCATATTACCAAAAGGTGCCCTTCTCTGACATCAGAGGGACTGGTGTAAACCCAGCAGTCACACGAAGCTCTCCCTTCCCTCACTCCATCCCATATGAATTTCTGAAAGGGAGAAGGAGCATTAGTAGACTTACCTGAGAAAGCGCCTTCTCAGATGGTGTAGACAGGATCCATGCATGGGATGTATTCAGCTCTGTTCGGCTATAGACTGAATAGAAAAACTGAACACACACCTCTTCCGGGCCACCGTCTCCAGTTCTGAATGAAATCGAGGCTTCCCTGTGTATGCTGCAAGAGCCCCATCTTTGTATAACATTCATGATTAATAATAACTTAAATTTTAGTCCAATATCCAACATGATTGCCAGAACCTAAGAAAATGGGTGGGTCTGGATCCTGTCTACACCATCTGAGAAGGCGCGTTCTCAGGTAAATCTACCCACGCTCCTTCTCCAGAATGGTTTTGACAGGATCCATGCATGGAACATACCAAAGCAATGTCGATGGGAGGGATTCTAACCCTAATGACTCTGATCTTCTGGCAATACCTTTTGGAGTACTCTCCTTCGAAACGCTGCTTCCGTGGAAGTGAAAGAGTCAAGTTTATAACGTCTAACAAATGGTGAAGGAGCGGACCAAGTCATCCCCTTACATATTTCTTCCACTGAAGCCTGAGTACTCCAAACTGCTGTAGTGACTGCACTACACTACTTGAGTGAGCCGTGATGCGAGATGGGACAGGTAACCCCTGTGCTTTATAATTGTTAGCAATGGTTGCTCTAATCCATCTGCCTATGGAAGAAGACGACACCCTTTGTCCTAAGGATTTCTGATGATAGGAAATAAACATTGCTTCCATCTTTCTGAAGGAAGCTGTCCTTTTTATGTAAATATGGAGAGTTCTCTTTACATCTAAGGTATGCCAAAGTTTCCCTCTAGGGTGAGATGGATTTGGACAAAAAGTTTGTAAAACGAGTTCTTGCGCCCTATGAAAATGGGAATTGACTTTTGGTATAAAGGTAGGATCCAATCATAAAACAACTCGATTGGTGTGAAAAATACAGATATCAGGTCTTATTGACAGAGCTGCAAGCTCCGATATCCTTCTGGCAGACATAATTGCTACTAGAAAAAATTACTTTATATGATAAGTGCTTTAGGCTGACGGTTCTCAGAGGCTCAAAAGGTGAAAGCGTAAGGGCTTGCAGTATCTTGATAAGGTCCCATGATGGAAATCTATGAATGAGCCCTGGTCTTAAATTTGCTGCTCCTTTAAGAAAATGTTGAGTTAAAGGCTTTTGTGACAATAAATCTGAACTTGTACATGAAGGTACCAATGAGAGTGCTGCAACCTGTTTACGGAGAGTAGCTGGGGCAAGACCCTTGTCCAATCCTTGTTGTAAAACATCTAAAACCTGGGAGATTGAAGCCTCTCCAGGATCTGAACCCTTATCCTTGAACCAATTTTAACATTCTGCACCTCTGTATGGTTTGCCAATTGCACAGTGGCAGATAGGAAAGCACTCTAGAGGGTTAACGTCATTGCCCAGAAGATCATTGGTTGCCCTCTCCCCTTTTTGGAAGAGCTTTATAGCTCCCGCTGCCTTAAGAAAGTTCAAAACATTCTCAAAGATCCATCTCATCCTGGGAACCCTTTTTTTTTTTGAGCTATTACCATCTGGCAGACGGTACAGAATAATAAAAACAAGGACAAATAGGCTGAAAAACAGCTTCTAACCCAGGGCAGTAGCTCTTTTGAATTCTACTGTATAGTGCATGTTGGTGTGCTATTGGGGGGTTTCCGGTTCAATGTGTGAAGGGTGAAGGATGTGTGTTTGTGTTTATTTTCATGATCATGGTCATGATGTGCACTGAAGATGGTGTTTGATTTTGTTGTATGAGGTACAATGACAATAAAGTAAACTAAATTACAGAAAACTCTCCAAGTAGTCTCAAAATCCTAAGAGTGGATTGTCTTCTATCTGCCTGTATAGTGTTAATAACCTGTGTGGAAAGATCCACCTTTTTAAACAGTCTCCTCCTCTCAAGTGCCAGGCGGCCAAGTGAAGCCATTGAGGCTCTGGATGTTGAATTGGCTCCTGGTTGAAAGACACCCTCTCGGGAGGAATCCTCCACGGACATGACACTGACAAACTGACCAAGTCTGCAAATACGGCCTCCTGGGCCAATACGGTGCCACAAGGAGAATCTCCGCTTTCTGCTCTAAGGTCTTCCTGATGACTGCCGAGATGAGAGGTAATGGAAAGAAGGCATAAGGGAATCCCTTTGATCATTGACAGCGAAGGGCATTGACTCCTTCCACTCCCCGGGATGGTAACCTGGAGAAGAAAACGGGGCAGTTGATGATTCGACTCAGAGGCAAACAGATCCAATATTGGGTGACCAAATCTGTTGGAAATTTCTTGAAAAAGAAGCGGATGCAAAGTCCACTCTGCCTGATCTATTGTAGATCTGCTTAACCAATCTGCCCTGACATTTTGTGTCCCTGAAATATGTTCAGCTTTGATTGAGAGAAAATTTTTCTCTGCCCATCTGCAGAGACAGGAAGCTTCTTTTTGTAATGACTTTGACTGTGTTCCTCCCTGACGATTAATGTGCACCTTAGGGGCCACATTGCCTGTTAGGATTAACGCATCTTGTCCCCTGCTTATTGCCTCAAATTCCTTGAGAGCTAGGTGGACTGCTCTTAATTCTAACCAACTGATATTATGCTTGATGTCATTAGCATTCCAAATGCCCTGTGCTACCTTATCTTGACAATGGGCCCTCCATCCAGAGAGACTAGGATTGGTAGTTATTGTTGTAAACTCCCTGTCTTTAAAGGAGCATCCTTTATCTAATGCTGAAGAGGTCCACCAAAGCAAGGATATTAACACCTTGGTTGGCAATCTAATTCGGATGGGAGAGATACCTTTCATGGATCTCTGAAAAGGTAATAAGAACCATTGCAATTCATGAGAATGCATTCATGCCCATGGCACTATATCAAGGCAGTATATCATTTTGGCTAGTAATTTTGACATTTGTGCTGGGGATGCCCTTCTTATGCAAAAGAAATGGGCTGCTAACACTTTAATGTCTTCTCTTCTTTGTTGAGAGAGGAAAACTAAATCTAATTCAGTATCTATTATTGCCCCTAAATGTAAACATTTGGTAGATGGTTCAAATTGACTCTTTTCCTGATTAACCGAAAATCCATGAGATTGTAAGGTTTGTAGGGTAATGGTTAAGTCTCTAATAGCTAACTCATGGGGGACTGATTATATTAAGATATCGTCCAAGTAGGCCAGTATCCTAATTGGAACATTTCTAAGATGGGCTGTTACAGCTGCCAGGATTTTGGTAAATGCCCTGGGTGCAGATGCCAACCCAAAGGGGAGTGCTCTATACTGAAAATGTCAACCTGGGTAACAAATTCTTAAATACTTGCGATGGTCAGGTAAGAATGGAATATGCAAATACTCTTCGGTAAGGCCAATTGAAACTAAATAGACCCCAAGTCTCACTTTCTTCAAAATAGATTGAAGTGTGTGCATCTTGAACCTACGATAAATAACAAAAAAGTTTAGTCTTTTCAGGTTTAAAATAGCCCTTCATCCCCCTGATGATTTGGGAACAAGAAATAACATAGAGTAGAAGCCTTGGCCCTGTGGCTTCTCTGGGACTGCTTCCACAGCTTGGATTGTTAGGAGGTGCTGAATTGCCTGTTCCATCTAATTCCTTTTGTGTATGTTTGAAGATACTGGACACCTGATAAAAAATCTAGGGGCCTGGCTCGAAATTCAAGTGCCAGACCTTCCCTTGTTGTCTGTCTGAACCAAAGATCTAAGGTTGTTTTCTCCCATTGGTCTGCAAAACTTTGTAATCTACCACCAACAAGAGTTTACAAGTGCCTATTTGTATTTTCAGAATGGCCTGTTTGATGAACCATGGAATGACTGCTTGATCTGTGGTTGAGATCTTGCCTTGTAGTTGTTCCCTTGAGCCTGTTGAAAATGTTACCTCTGGCTGAAGTTTGCTTGATTTCTTTGGCTGGTAGACATTAATCCCGTGATTTGATGAGAACGGGATCTAAGGGTGCCCCAAATAGCTTTCCACCTTTGTATGGTGTGGATGCCAGCTTCCATTTCTTCTTGGTGTCGGCCTGCCAATACCTGAGCCAGATTAACCTGCGTGCGGCAACCACCGAAAAACATGGCCCATGAGGCGAATTTGACAGAGTTCAAAGCTTCGTCTGCTGTATATTCTGATGCAGCTATAACTTTGTTAAAGTCTAAGTGGGCTCTTATATTGTCTGTTGGTACCTGCTGCTGCATTTGTCTTAGCCATATCACAGCGGCCCTAGAGAAAAAGGAAGCCGCTGTGGTAGTTTTGACTGCCCATACAGCTGCCTGGTGTGTCTTTTGCCACATTAAATTGTCCTCTCCTTTCAGGACATCATCTTCATCATTGAGGTTAGTTGAAGAATATGCTAAAGCTAGCACTGGGTCATCAACCCCGGGGAGCTGCAAAGTTGCTGCTAATGGTGTGTCAAAGACTGTTACTCCAGGACCCGAACTGGGGACATCTAGCTGTCTCTGCACCATATTAAAGAATATTTTTTAGGAACTTCTGCTTCCACTTTTGGGTCCATGAAAAGGGCTTCATTGCCCCGTTTGTGAGTAATACAAGGTGTCTCTTTGTTCAATTCTAGGCCAGTTGCGCTCTTGGCCTTAGCTAATAATGCTTTAAATAAATGTGGTTTAAACAGGCCTTTGGTATCAGACATCTCTGTTTCTGTCTCCTCTACAGAAAGAGATTCTATTTCGCCTTCCTCTACTGAATATTCAGATTGTTTATCCTCTGAAGTATTAGGAGTCCATGTTTTGGTCATAAGTGTTTGTCTAAGGGAGTGGGAATGCCTCCTACAGTGGGAGGGACCTACTCTAGATTCTGCCTGATTTGGACTGTTAGTCTGAAGTTCTCCCATCATTCCCTGACCAATAAGTTATGTAAAACACTGCTGAACCACCAGCGGCATTAACTGCCCTCCTGTTTCAGTGTGTTGCATTTGCCCTTATCTAGTTAAAGGAGGAGCCATTGGTCTTGGATTACTCAAGTAAGAACACCCTGGAAGTTCAGAATCCTGTGTGTTAGAAAACTACTTGGCCCAAATTGTCCATGTCTGATCCCAGTTGGGATAGAATAGATTGACTTGTGTGGTCCCCCTTATGAGTATTTAATTGCAGTGATTTCATTTGTTCCTTTGAATTCTCCTCTACTTACTTGACCAATGCATTATGTAGTCTACGCTCGCCCTGCTCATCAGCTTTGGTTTTCCTAGTAGCTCTGGCCTTGGCCCTGATTTTGTCAGCTGCCTCCTGAACTGATCCTCTGGTCTTACAGGTTCTTTTACTCCTACCTTTTTGTTGATTGGAAGCAATCAGATGTGAAGATATTGTGTTGGAAGATTCCTCCATACTGTGTATAACTGACTGTAACATTACTCTGACTATATCAAATAAAAATCGAAACAACAATTAATTGTAATACATCTTATTAAATTTTTTAAGAAAATCTTTTTCTGAGACTTTGACCCTCAGGACAGAGTTTCACCAATTTCAAGACAATTAAATAGCTCTCAATAACCAGAATCTTTCAAGGTTAACTGTCTATAAGCAGTATAGCTCTAGTCGTGAGGCACACAGCACACAAGGGTAGAAAAGCTGAGGAAAAATTCCTCTTGTCTTTTTTCTGAGGCTTTGCCCCTCAGGACAGAATTCCGCCAATTTGATGACAATTTAATAGCCCAATAACCAGAATCTTTCAAGGTTAACTGTCTATGAGAGGTATAGATCGGGTCGTGAGGCACACTAGAGCTGGCTAGAAAATGGCTGCTTCTACAAAATGGCACTCCTGCCAATTTAAACTGTCACCAAGTTGATTTTACCTTTGCTGGAACCTCGTTGTGGCTCACACAGCAGCTCTGCTTAGACTTGTGCTCCCTTATTTGGGCAGGCTGTCTGACAGGCTTTTCGAATAAAGATGCCTTCTGTGCTTGGACTGCTTAGCGCTCCCTTATACGGGCAGGCTGCTCAACCAGCAAAAGGGCAACCGGCAACCTATTCCAGGTTTTTGCGAGCGATCTCTGCAAACTCCGGACTGTGGAAGTCTATTTGCTTGAAAAAACCGATGGAATAGAGGCTTGTGATCATAATAAGCATCGAGGCTTTTGAAAGGCCTAAGATGCTATTAGTCCCTTAAGGACTGATGTCTGGTTAGTCCAAAATAACAAATCTAAATTAAAAATACTACAAAACCCCTCTATGGATAAAGTATAGAGGAGCAAGATTAAAAATGTCTATCTCTGCTGAGACTGAATAGAAGAACTGGAAATGGTGGCCCAGAAGGGGTATGTCTTCAGTTTTTCTATTCAATCTGTAGCCGAACAGAGCTGAATATATCCCATGCACGGATCCTGTCGAAACCATTCTGGAGAAGAGAGGCTTACAAAAAAGAAGGAGGAGGAAAAGAAGAAGAAGAGGAGGTGTAAGAGGAAAAGGAGGAGGAGGACTGCAACAAACACACATTATGCTGGAAAACTAAAAAAACCTGTAAGTCAATTAATCAGAGATGGGAGCTTAAAAACAGAAACAAAGATATGATGCCTGTTTCAAGGAGTGCCATTGTACACCTCCAGATTCCTGGAGAACAGAAGTTTTCCTGACTACTGTCTCAGTATCAGCTAGACTAATAAACATCTTTTCATTTACCAATCTGTTGATGAAAGCTGACATTGGAAAAAATCTAGCCAAGAAGTTTAGGGAGATAGTTGCTGAGATTGAACAGCCAGATTGAACTGGCTCTTTTTGAGGAAGGCAAATTATTAAGAAGCATAATTAAATATTTGTATTTGCAAAATCCAAATTATATTTATATTTGATTTTAATTTAAGCAATCAATAATAATACAAACAACCAAAGCACTGCATCTACCTTCAGACATAACAATGCTGGTAGGGGCAATCTTTTAGCAGCTTAACGTTTTTTCGAAGGCAAGAATTGCAGAAAGAAAATGTCAACTTTAATGAAGTAGGCAGAATCAGAATTTTCTGGTGTTTTTTTCTTGGATGTGAGAAACAATAAGGGATGGTTCAGGACTTGGATTGAATAATATTTTTGTACTCTCTTATTAGTCAGCTCAGTACTTCAAGATGGTTGACAGGAAAATTGTTCATGGGTCATCCTGCTTTTGAGGTGTTGGTAAGTAGAAAGAATTGTACTGTGGAAATGCCCTTCTTGTGATTTTTTTCCTCTTGGTATGTGAGGATGACGTTGATACCTGCTCACCCAGCTTACCATTCACTTGAGCTACAGTTGTGTTGAAGAGAATGCTAGCAAAATCTTGTTAAATCTTTTTAATGCTTTGCATTAAACGGTCCAATAATCATTTTCTTTCCTGAAGAATCTTTGGAAATGGGAAGAGTTCCACAAAATGGAGGCTAACATAGGAAATAATGTAAATCAGTGGCCTAGGCAAGAAAAGGCCCATACAACAAAAAAATTATGGTAGAGTCTCTGCTGCCAGCCCGGATCTCCTTCTCTCTGCCTCCTGTAAATTATTTTATGTCTTTTGCAAGTTAAGCATTTTCTTCTCAGGAAAGGAGAGTGATAGCCTAGAGAATGTGAGCAAACACATAGGCCAACTTCAAAACGGAGCCAATCTATGAATGAGTTTTCTATTTTTCCATTTCTGCCTTATAAGCTCACCCTATCTCAGCCCATATTTCCATTATCAATAAATATGTTGATATGCATTCTGATCCCTTGCTGATTTGTGATATTCTACAACAGTGTAAAACATTCCATAGACAAAAAAGTATTCGAGAAAAACTTTTCCATAGACTTAAGCTGTAAGAGCACATAGTAATTTTAGCTGTGATTAAAGCATGTTGTTGTCATTGCAGGCTACGGATACATAGAAATACAACCAGGAAAAAACACAGTATTAACCCATCAGGAGGATTATTATTATAGGATTGGACCTAAGTTGGAAGGGATTGTTTTAGTGGACAGGGAGGAAACATAACTAATGAATAATGCAGCCTTGGCTTTGCAGGTTGGATTTGTATCTGTAGCAAGATGGAATTAGTGGGGAGAACAGAAGAGAAAATATTTTCCTTTCTAATTATATGTTGCTTTAAGCTTCATGTTTGCTTGAGGTTAAATACATCACAGTGCTATGGCTCTCATCTGATATGCTTTGGTTACAATGTTATCTGATCAACATTGTCTATTTGTGTTTTCCTGGGATCAGTTCAATTTCCCCACCTATGCTTAGAATCAAGATAGATTCCTGACTTACACAATCATACACAAACATGAAAATAGCACATATGTCTCCCCCTCCCTCCAAATCAAAACCTGTCAGAACTGAATTTACTGCTTGTTTAACATTCTGGAGTTCTTAGAGAGGCACTTTGGTTTTAGAAAGATAGTCAGGTAGATAAATGATATCTTATACTAGTAAGGACCTAAAAACAAAATATAGCTTTTTCTTTAATGGAGGATATTTTTGACCTTATCAATGTATAATGGTCCAGTCTACTTTGTAAAGAATGGGATAGGATGTCAAAAGAAATTGTTTGGGAAAACTTGGAATAATGTCAGGAAGACATTAAGAATCTAAAGAATTTAATAAAAACCAAGAATCTAACAAGATTGAAGTGCAATAATTGTGACAATTCAGGTAGCAAGACTATTCCAAAAATGCTTTATTTAAGTAATGGAATAAGAAGATGGAGAAGGGAAGGAACAAAAGAGAAATGTTCGCCTGTGACTTCTTTTCTCTTTTACTTTGGCATTTAGATACAAAAGCTGCTACCTGATTGTGCATATTATGTTACAGAGTCAACAACTGTGCTTGTAGCAAGCAGAAGGTTGTTTGGATTCAAATACACTATAAAATTAGTTCTGAATGTTTAACAACTTTATGGTAGGCCAGAGGAGAGATCAGCTGCTTAGAGTTGGGAAAAAAGTCTCACTTTATGCACTTGTTCTTCTGGTTTGCCAAAAGTATGTCTTGGAATTCAGTGCATGGTTTTTCATCCTCATCTACAGAAAATGCACACTTACAGGAATTCTAATTTTGAGAACTTCAGACTGAGCATTGGAATGTACAGTATATACTGTAAGTATTCTATGATATTCTTTGAGCTACACGATGCAGATCAGCTGCAAATGATTAACCAAGCACACTGAACAATCAACTTAAATACGATAAAACATTGATTTCTATTTCCTCACTATTTGTAGAATTATAATTATACAGGTAGTCCTTGAGTTATGACCATAATTGAGTCCAACATTTCTGTTGCTAAGTGAAATGTTTGTTAAGTGAGTTTTGCCCCATTTTATGATCTTTCTTGCCTCGGTTGTTCACTTAGTAACATAAATTAAGGGAATCTGGCTTCCCCTTTGACTTTGTCAGAAATTCGCAAAAGATGATCACATGATCCTGGGACACTACAACCGCCATAAATACAAATCCATTGCCAAGCATTTGAATTTTGATCAGGTGACCATGGAGGTGCTGAAACAATCATAAGGGTGAAAAACAGTCATAAGTAACTTTTTTCAGTGCTGTGGTAACTTTGAACAGTCACTAAATGAACTGTTGTAAGTCAAGGACTACCTGTATATGATAAGAAAGGAACCTTCTCTCGAAATAGCAAAATTCTTGAGCAAAATTGTAAATATCCATAAAGATTGGCCTCAGTAAAAACATGAGTTGGTAAAGATAAAACGGACTGAAAAGGAAAATAAACAGAAATCCCGAGGATGAGTCCATGAAACAAAAAGGAGCAAAGACAATCTCTGCTGCTAAAGGAAACATCAGGCAGAAATGAGCCTGAAAGAAGCAGGAGAGGTGAAAAAAAAGAAGGGAAGGTCCTGGGAATGCTTCAGAAGGAAGAGGGCAGTTTGGCTTAATGATAGGCTACAGGCAAAATGCCAGGCACTCCCTAAAATAAAAGCAGGATCCAAAAATGATTTATTGTGCTTGGCTTGGGAGTCTCACCTAACCTCTCTCCCTCTATTGAAACATCTAAGCAAACAATATTTAACTACCAGTCATGCAGCAATTAAACCTCATAATATCCTGCTTGCAAAGCTGACTGGGAGAGAAGAATTGACATTCACCAACAATTAGCTGCGTGTCATCCTGCCACTATGCTTGTTTACAATAGTGGCAACTATGCTTGTTCTTAAGGCCCAAGAAATAGGCCAGAAATTCCAAAGCAGGAGCATCACCGCATTGTCTGTGGAGCAACTGGGTACTGTTTCCTGCCAGGCACGAGCGTTAATTTTGGGGCTGGAGTTATTACCACTTTCCTCCATATCATTTGCTCTGTTCTTGTCATCAATTTGCAAACCTTTGACCCCTGCCTACAAAGGCGAATAAGGCTTGGTGCTGAAGCATGGCAGATTGGATTCCCTTTTGCAAAAACGCTTGTGAGATGGTAGTGGCCAAAAAAAGTCAAGAAGTCAGCTGCAAACATACAATTAAAGCCCTGCCTCTTTTCATATGTGTAACATGTAAAACAATTCCATTTTGACCACCTCTGTCTATTTGGAATTGCCTACCATATTTTGTATGGAATTTGTTTATTGACCATCTTTTTTTGCCCATACAATTTTAGGTGATTCCTGGAAGTTGGCATTATCAAAACAAACAGGCACAGAAGAGAGAAAAATGAAAATCAAATATGATCTAAAAACTTTAACCAGATGGTTTAATCATACTCCCATTGCTCTCTGAAATATCTCAATCATCCATGATTTACAGAAGGCCAAGAGCAAGGGGACCATTGTCCACTCCTCTCTTAAAGTGGTTAATCTATCACAGACATTATCAGACCAAACTCCTTAAGAAACTTTATTGACTTTCCCCATAAATGTGCAGTCCTTGCTAATATGTTCAGTAGTGATGACTCTGTCTCAGACTGTGAAGTTAATCGGAGTAATAAGGAAAACAATTCACCTGTAAGTGAAAGAAGACTTCTCTGATTCATAAAATGATTCCCAATTCACAGTTCTAAGGCTTCTAGCATTCATATGTAAAACAGAACCATATGTTAAAGTTACTGTGTAGGTACAAGCAAAATAGGTGCCACACAAAATCCTAGGTAAAGTGCCTTGCCCAAATCTCTGCTTTTCCTGTGGTTTTCCAAAAGCAAAATATAAGCTAGAATTTCATTTTGTTTTAAACAATTCCTAACTTGCTTTTATTTCTGAGCTAGCAATTGTGGTTTAAAATAACTTTTAATTCCTTAAATAAGACAGTTAAATAAGCTATGTTTTTAAGAGATGAGCAAATCCTAGGGTTTATTTTAAATCATACTTTCTTGATTCACATAAAACAAGCAGAAATCTTCTACTGTGACATGGAATAAAGAAGAATCTTCATTCTTCTTGAGAAGGTAAGGAGAAGAAACAGGAAGTGGCCAAGGCTGGGTGAATGTCACTTGGACTTCTTTCTACCTGGGAATGTACTTTCACCCATTTGTAATTCTTGCAAATGCACCTTATAAAAAATTATTCACCTTATGAATTATTTTTTTTTTTGCTTTTCTGATATTTTTCATATCTTTTCCACCAAACTTCTTGAAGGTTCATGTGGGTCCTTTGCCAGTGATCGATAAAAACCCAAGTCTGATTCTTGTTTCCTTTCTTTCATAAAGACAGTTGTACCACATCCAGTGTATCTGCATGAAAATGTACTTGCTATTTTTTTTAATTCAGTGACTGATTGCATCATTTTGAATTGCAATAATTGCAGCCAAACACTTCCTTTAATTGCTTCTTACAGCACTGAGTTGGAATTTTGGCCCATCTATCCTTTGAAAACTGCTTCAAATCAGCAAAATTGGTAGATTTTTCAGCATGAAACTGCTTATTTCAATACATGTCACATGTTTGTCTTTTTATGAAGAAGTTGTTTTGGGTTGACCCCTCAGTTTGAAAAGACAAATAACTGCTTGAACATTTACAATGTAGGAGCTTGGTTTAAGACTTATTTTGTTTCATCTTACATCTAGCATGAAAATAATTTGTCTTACATAAGAAACAGCTTTATCAATTTTAATTGTCAGCCTAAATACCAGATTTTAAAAATCTTTAACCACACTGGAGGTGGCTACTAGATTGATAGCAAACTCCACCTTCTCCCTTGCTCCCTGCTTCCAAACTCACCCGTCTTTTATTCTCACATCACTGTATTGTGTTCTTTTCCACTATTTATTCTATTGTTCCATTATTTTACTACACTTTTCACTTCTCTTTTTTATTGTTGTAAAGCAACCTAGAGTAATCCCATGGTGAGATAGGCAGAGAACAAATTTAACAAATAAAAATAAATAAACACATATACCTATGATGAAGACTGTAATGCTAATAGTATTACAACCCCTGTTTCTTTATTTCATCATAAATGAATATTAGAAAGACAGTATTTGTAGGACTAATAGCTCTGAAACTATCAGTGTCTCTGAAGTGCTTTGGAATAATGGCAGATGTTAAAAGCTGCATTGTATTCAAGCCATATCACATCATTTTTAAAATTAAAAGTTATATACAAAAAGGAAAAAGAATAAAAAACAACTTTTTATAATTGTATGGCCATATAAATTTGATAGATAGATAAATAAATTGTCCTCCAGGTGGGATTCCTGGTGGTAAAATGCTTATTGAATATAGATTAAGATTAACTTGCTGCATAGAAAAAAAGGGAGCAGGTTACAATGGATCCTGATAAAGAATTGAACAATAGTTAAATAATATAACAACTTGCACTATGCTGATGGTACTCCTATGATAGATGAAAATGCAAATGATCGGCAAGATGTAATAATGAAAGTCAGGCAGCATAGCGAACAAATGGGAGTATGATTAAATACCAGTATAAGATAAGATAATCTTCATTGTCACTTTTTTCTGTGAACACACTGGCACACATTAAAAATGCGGGTGCACACACACACACACACACACACACTCATACATATTCATATATACAGTATATACCATGTTTATATAGCGGAATATAAGACCTAACTGGAAAATATATTCATGTTCATAGTGGAAAATAAGGCCTAACTGGAAAATATGCCCTAGCATAGTTTTTCAGGATGCTCATAATATAAGACTTGCCCCTCAAATAAGCCCCAGTTAAGATCTTCAGCCAGATGGACACATTTAGTACGGTATTTTCCCCAAAATAAGACCTAACTGGGAAATAAGCCCTAATGCATCTTTTTGAGCAAAAATTAATATAAGATCCAGTCTTATTTTTGGGGAAACATGGTATATTAAACACAGTAATCTTTTTTGCCATCCTCTGCACAGCCTTCCTTTCCGAAACTTTAATATTTCCATATCACACAGTAACACAATATGTCAAGATGCTTTCAATCATTCCTCTACAGAAAGTTGCACACCCAGAAACTTGATACTACAAGGAAGACCAAATTAATGACAATAGGTTTAATAAGTAGCCTGTACCCCCACGATGAAGATATAAGAATGGTGGTTAACTTCTGACTCTTAGGATTCACTATCAACAGTAAAGGAAGCAGAAGTCAAGAAATACGCTGCACACTAGCTCTTGATCGAGTGGTTGTGAGTGGAAAAGGTATTCAGGTGCTGTGATGTACCTGTATCTACAGTACAAAGATCATAATCATGCAGACAATGTTTTCCCCTGAGATACTCCATGTCCAAATTGGACTTTGAAGAAACAGGATAGAAAGAATGTTGGTAGCTTTGAATTTTGGCGTTGGAGACTCCTGAGAATATTATGGATAGCCCAAGGCAAAAAAAGGATCATAGAAAAAAATCAATCCAAGATACAAATGACCATTAGGTGAAGGCCCAGCACCTTTGTGAAGCCTATAAGGCTGGGAAAGATGGAAAGAAAAATAATAAGAAGAAGACAGCCAGCAGCATGGCAGCGGCTATGAATTCACTGTTGGAAGACCTGAAGGATTAGGTTGTGGACAGATCATCCTGGACAGAGTCTATCTATGTAGTTGCTAAAAGCTAGCACTGACTTGATGGTGCATAATCAATGAATCAATCAATATACGCATTGATAGTTTCTTAAAAATTCCACATGTTTAAATCTGCAAGAGAAAAGTCACTGGGTTTATTAAAAGCAGAAAACAACAAGCATGGAATGTGGTGAACCCACACTGCCACTTCTTTGCTTTCAGTCTTTCAGGACAAAGCTTCATTTCTTTGTCTTCTTATTTTAATTGTGCAATAGACTAATAAACCTGTTTTCCTAATGTACATTTAACCTGCCATACTGTATCCGGAAGAGTTTTCACAGTCCAAAGTTTAACATTAAATAACATTCATGGTGATATAACGAGGCTGGAAAAACAATAATGTCAAAGTTTTAACAGTGATAGGCACAATTGTTCTTCTGTTAAAAAGGTAAATTTGCATCTGCCAGGCAATATAACTAGCCAAACCTGCCTGTCCTGACAAACCCAGAATGTTAGTTTGGTGGTAGGAACCCAAACCACCCTGGTCAAGTTGAAAGGCAGTCACCCGATGGCACTGTTACAGATCAGAGCTAAGAAGATGAAAGAATGAGGCTAAACAGGCAGAGATGAAAGGACAAATGGGAAGTGCACCACAAATACTGAAGAAAGAATGGGGAAGCAAGGTGTGAAAGTATAAAGTTATTTACTATGCAATTTTGGCAACGAAGCACCTGTGGATACAGTTACAATAATTATCATATGGGAAACAACAACAAAATAGCTGCACTTCTGTTCTTTTTTTTTTTTTGTCTGTTCCAAAACACTTAGCAACTTATTGCAATCAAACATGGTTGTGTACAAATCCAAGTCAAATTAAAAAAAGAAAGCCTGTTTTCTTGTTGTTTTCAAGACAAACCTTTATTGTGTGAATTGCCCTGCCCCATTTCTGGAATTGACGAGAAGTCAAGATGACAGAACCTTTCATTTGAACCCCTTTCCTCTGCCCCTGGGGTTTCTCGCCAATTATTCCATATTTCTTTAAGGAGAGGAAGGTAGAATATTTGTTCTTTTAATTAATAGCGCTACAGGCCCTTCATACAAAATGAAAATAGAAGACCAGGTGTGGTTGAACTACAACTCCCAGCATTCCTTACCATTCTCCATGCTGGTTGGGGCAGTTGATAATTAGGATGCAGTAATATCTAGAAAGCTGTAGATACCACACCCCAGATTCAAAACATGAGTGGGCAACTGTATCCACCCTGAAACTGGGTGAAGATTTAAGGACTGCATGTATGTACAAGAGCCCAAACAAATATTGACACATACTTTATACTCCTATCCAGCAGGGATTTATTCTTCTGTTGGGTGTCTCTATTCAAGAACACTGCTTACCCGCTGCCATTAGTGTGTATGAAAAATCCACCAGATAAACAAAATCTAACAAAATTAAATGTACTGGTATTTCTCTCACCAGCATCTAGCACCTAGCATCTTGTCTTGTGTTATCAAAACACTTTAATATGCTTTGATATGAAACATTTATTCTCTAGATCACAGGTGCCCAACTTGCTGCGTCATATGATATTTTGCATTGTTTTTTTCTTTTGTGGAGCTGGGGTGGGCATGGCCTGTGTGTGAGGCATCTAGCCTAGGGGCTCCCAGTTTAACACCCCTGCTCTAGATCCTGTTTAGACTGGATCCTTGAAGAAAAGGGGATTCCAAAGCTCTTTTCATCATTGCCTATGAATCAATGTAGCAATCAAAGAGAGGAGAGATTGAGTTGTCAACAGACAAGATTGCAGCTCAGTGATAGAGTACGTGATTTGCATGCAAAAGACAACAGCTCCAATTTTTAATATCTTTAGTCAAGGCTAGGAAATGCCCTGCCTGAACCTCTGAACTATTGCTTCAGTATAGGGTACGTAGACTCACAGTGTGGCTAAAGCAACTTCCTGTTTTTCTAGACAGGATTTCCAGAAAATATTGTAAATTTTGACTCATCGTATCTTCTTATGAAGGCACTTGTGGGAAAATGCAGTCAGAGAAGCAATAGTGTTTCTCAACCTTATCTACTTTAAGACGTGTGGACTTCAACTCCCAGTTGCGTTGCTAGTTGGGGAATTCTGGGATTTGAAGTCCACACGTCTTAAAGCAGCAAGGTTATGAACTACTGGTATTACAGTTCTTGAGTTCAGCAGTACAGCATCTGTGGGTATGAAGGCAACTGCAACATTATCAAATACATCTTTGGAATCTTCATTTTTGGGGGGAAACAATTAAGCTCTAAGTATTGTAGGAAATTAGCACCCACCCCTCTCCTAGAAAATTGAAATATCATAGGAAATATTAAAAATGCAGAATATTTCCCCTAAAAAGAGTAGAAACTCAGAAGCA
Source organism: Notechis scutatus (assembly GCF_049901735.1). Classification (NCBI taxonomy): domain Eukaryota; kingdom Metazoa; phylum Chordata; class Lepidosauria; order Squamata; family Elapidae; genus Notechis; species Notechis scutatus. The sequence continues at coordinate 180,196,162 of NC_142009.1, forward strand.
GAAACTGACCTCAGAAGCAGAAGCTCACCCTCACCTTTGTTAATGGGTGGGCCATTAAGGCCTGTGTTAGGAATGATAGTCACCTAACAGTTGGGTTGGCAATATATAAACCAGGATAGTCATTTAATACTGTTGTACCTTTAAGAGAATACTGTAATTGTGATTGGCTGAGGTTTCTCCGATGGCCATAAGATGGAGCCAGAAACCTGGTTTGTTCTCTTCTTGCATTTCCCGTTTGCCTTTTGCCTGAATGTTGTTCTGCTTGGATTGCTGTGAGTCTTGCAAACTGTTAGCAAACTCTGTTTACTGAACTTTGTTTATGATACTTGACTTCGATTTTGGACTATCCCTGGACTGATTGTATTGAATACTACCTGCTTTCACCGTGTATGATTTGAACTGTTTGTTGGACATTGTTTACCCGTTTACTAGAAGTAAAATCTACATTTTACTATTCAGTGTATCTGTATGTTGGTTGTGTGTTATTCAACACCACTCTCATTACATTTCCCTGAGTGCACTCATTCTCCTAACAGGGAATACCTCAACAGCCTGGGCCAGAATATTTTACATAACGAAGATCTCCAGGTAGAACTATAGGAATTGCCTAAAGCCTTTTCATTACATCATCATCCAGCAAGGCTCAACTAAACCTGGAACTCAGGATAGCCTACAGAGTTGCCCCTGCATGGCCCCATGGGAGTCTGACAACCAATCAGAATACAAGCTCAAATTCAAATCTCAACAGAGGGTATAAAACCAGGCACTCTCAGCATCTCAGCCCTTCCTTCTCTTTTCCTTCACCTTGAAGCATGTGATCATCTTTCTTTGGAGCTCCAAGCCATGTGGTCCTGTCCACCATTAAACTATCTTTCGAAACAGCCTCCATGTTTCCAGTGTCTTTTTCCCCACTTGGAACTGAATCCAGAAAGATAATTCTTCCAACAATAGACTGCTGAATCATCTAAGATTGAAACAATGTCCTGGGCAGGAAATTCTGGCAAGGTCTCTGATGAGATTGCAGAAAACTTATTTTGGTAATCTGACATTGCTGCAATTAAAAATACATACAGCATATTGTGACACTTTCCCGTTGTACAAAAATGCAATGGCCTTTAGCACTTGAAGATGGGGTGCCTAACATAAAAGAACAGAATCTTTTATTTGTCTACAGGTGTGACATGCAAAATTATTGCAAGGTTTGCTTTAGCCATCTTTTTCAAAAATATAATTTGTATTCAGCAGTTTAACAACAATCAAGTTTTTATTTATTTATTCTACTTATACACATCAATACATAAACAGTGTGGCACCTAAGCATCATACATTTTGGTGCAAACAAAAATAACAACATTAATCGTATCTCTTACATTCATCAAACTAATATAATTCTAATGTTAATACACATATTTGTATTAAATTATAATCCTTCATTATTTAACTATTCAATATTCCAGTACATTCTTCTAATGCCAATCACCATATTATTTAAACATACACGATAATTTCATTATTCAATTTCTTCTTTTATTTTTATATTTTTTTTTAAAAAACATCTCTTTTGGCCAGCAGTGTGGTTCCAGGTTTTTACATTTCAGTACAAACATGACCATAGTTACATATTCATCTTTCTTGTTCAATTTCATATCACATTATTACTTATTCTATTTTATTTTAAATATTCTCAAATATTAAAGTCATTAAACTTATCCAATTTCAGTTCATATCTTAACTTATTTCATTTTTCTTAAAATATTCTCATATCTTGCTTTACAATATTATCTAAGATTCTTATTTCATTTCTATATTCATTATACATATTACTTTTATCTGTCACATTTGCAATTTTATCACATACTGTTATTCCATTTATTATTCAATAATTTCATCCTTGTTCTGTTAGTTCAAGAAATTGTCCCCTTTAGTTTTCAGTTCAAGCTTATCACCTATTTATCTTGTACTTTCCCTCCATTTATTCCCTTTAATTCATTATAATTACCTCATTCTACATTAATAACAATATTCTCCTGTCTACTACATATCACATATACATATATTTTGTCAGATTCCGCATGGTATTCTTTTTCTCAATCATCTTATAAGTCATCTATATATTTCAAAGATATTAATTTATTCAATTAATTATAGAAACTGATATTAATCTTTCCATTACAATTCTCATAATTCATTTTAATTTTATACATCACTAATTATCAAATATCTATTTCCATAAATTCTATATCTGGTATAACGATAATCCTTAACGAGAAATAAAAATAAAAATATCAGTTCCAATCTTATCTATTTTCAAATTCTTATTTTTATATATCACAACACATTACCTTGCAGAATCTCCTTTCCTATTGTTCTTTTATCCATTGTCTCTCATCCTCCTAACTATGTAATTTCTTTTCATTCTTGTTTGCTTCCTACTTCTCTTTCTTTTTTGGTCCTTTTTCTTAATTCCCCCTTTCCCCATTATTATTTCCCTCCATTTCTCATTCCAATCATTTTTTAATTCTTTTTATTCCTCTCTCAATCTTCTGTAATTCCCTCTTCTGCTTTTTCCCTTTCCTTTGTTTAACTTTCCAAACCACCCTCCCTTTCACATCAAACCACAAATTTTTAACTTTAATTCTCCCCCCTGTTTATATGGTCATGATAATTTAAACTTGATCTTCAAGACTAGTTTCTTCTTTGTTTAACTCCTTCCCCTCTAGTTCTCTTTGTTCTTCTTCAATCTGAATCATCATTTCTAATTTTTGTAATATATTGCTGCACATTTCCAAGCTTACTTTCATCATTTCTTTCATATCTTGTAGAGCCAGTCTTATTTCCGCAAATAATTCTCCCATTTTGTACGCTGCTCCTTATTCGCCCCTTCCTTAATATTTGTATCCAATCCAAATGTCCAGTAGGTTGTTTCAACCAGCATCTTTTATATTTAATTTCAACAATGTGCATAAATCTTTGTTTACAGTTTCCTTCTATTAGTTTCTTTTCGAACTTTTCCCCAAAATCACTGGGTAGTTCCAAAGCAATTTCTTCAACTATCTTTCCCATTGTAATATTCTAGTGTTTTACTTTTCAGGGTTTTTGTTTTATTATGATGGAGTTCCTCTTATTTTCTTTTAAGTTCCAAGTTCCAATTTTAAAAAGACCAAACACTTTTCAAAGGGTCACTGAAATTTTTCCTGTACCATTAGGTGGCACTCTCAGTTCTATTTCTACGTCCACCCTTTCTTTCACTTCTTCCCTTTTTTAAAATAAAACTTTTATTAATTTCGCTAATTCCAATTATTAGGTATTATTTCTTTTCAACACATTCAATTCCATCATTTACTTATGTCTATTTAGTGCCAAAAGTCCAATAATTATCCAATTTAGTTTCCAAGCCTTTTGTGATCAAATATTTTCCTCTGAATTTTTGCCTCCAAATTAATTTGTTTCAATATTCAAAACTAGTTTTATAAGTTCCAATTTCCTTCTCTCTCTCTCTGATCACTGCTTCTACACACTTTCATCCAAAGTAGTTCTTTGTTTCTTAATTCCAGGGTATCTTAATATCCATGTATTTTGCCTGGTTCACACTCCTCTTGCAACTTCACCTCTCCAGCACAGTCTTAGTTTCCCAGACTGCTTCCCATCTTCATGGTGGCCATTTTTGACCACTGCTGCAACTTGTATTTGGAGGGGGTTTATCTTGTCAGGGAGGAGAGATGCGGCTCCCCTTGACCCTCCAAGCAATTCCCCCTTTCTTCACCAGCCCTCCAATTGGGACCCTCCAACAAGTGAGCCCAGAGCGAAACCGTGCACGATCGCAGATTCTGCTCCAATTATGACGGAAGAGCAACTGGAAGTCTGCATTTTAACAACAATCAGAAGAATTAATACAAACTAAAGGAGAACAAGAAAGGAGAAAGGAAAAAAGAGCAATAAAACCCAATAGAAACCCAGGTCTTGACAATTTCTGTGGCTTGCTGGGACAGCAAGTGATCTTCCTCAGGTTCTGGTAATCTAGTGAGGCCTGAAGTACAGGCAGCATCTATTAAGATGTCATCCTTATAACAGGTAAGCTGCAACATGGAAGCAACCACGTCTACAAATTATTGTCCCCACTTTCAGATAGAAGACCAGGCTGCAGTCCAGGGCAGACCAAAATAGCCCACCAAAGCAATTGGAAGTAGATGACTACATCAAGCTGGGAAGAATAGAATGTTGCATACCAGTGGCTTTTGAAGAAGAGAATTGAGGGTAGAAGATTAGGTATATGAGCAAAGAACTACAGCAGTATACACAAAATTATGAACATAAGAAATTAATTAAAAGAAAACAACATATAAGTTTACAATATAAAGCATAGGTCCCCAAACTGGGCAACTTTAAGACTTGTGGACTTCCACTCGCAGAATTCTTCAGCCAGAGCAGTTAACCAATGGAATAGCTTGCATTCAGAAATTGTGGGTCTCCATCACTGAAGGTTTTCAGAAAAAGACTGGACAACCGTTTGTTTGGAATGATATATGGTTTCTTGCTTGAGTAGGAGGTTGGACTAGAAGATCTCTCAGGTCCCTTCCATCTCTATTGTTTTATGTTCTAAGTCCACAAATCTTAAAAGATCACATTTTTGCCCTGTCACTTTTTCCTATGAGATCTCAAGCAACTGTGTGGTTGCAGTTTCTCCACCTGCAGTATCAGGGGTGAGATTTTACAGGTTCGCACCTATTCGCTAGAACCGGTTAACATTCTAAGCAGTTCGGAGAACCAGTTATTAGAAGAAATTATTGGCCTAATCCTGTAAGGAAGGCAGGAAGGAAACATTCTGGTGTTGTTTACAGAAACTGTCTCTCCATTAACCCTTATTACATTCTTGACAGGACTAGACTTCCTGTCTCAGGAACGTCTCTGGAGTTTTTCCCCCCCTCCTTTACTGGTACTTTGCTTGTGTGGAGTGACCATTCAAAGTTACAATGGCACTGAAAAAAGTGACTTATGACCATTTTTCACACTTATGACTGTTGCAGCATCCCCACAGTCATGAGAGGCCAGGCGAGGAGATGCGTGCCTCGATGTGAGTGATGTTGAGTTGGCCACGCCCAGCCAGTCACATGACCACCAAGCCATGACCACCAACTAAGCCACGCCCACAGAACTGGTTGTTAAAAAATTTGAATCCCATCCCTGTGCAGTATACAGGTAAATAATTACTCTGGAAGTGTGAAATACCCTGCACTTAGTGCTTTGAGATCTAGCTGACCAAATGAACTAAACAACTATAGTAATGAATTTTAATTAAAACAAGGAAATAATGTTTCTTGGAGCCCTATACACTTAAAGTTAATTGCCATGTATTGTTTATATTTAAATATATGATGAATGGCATTGTAACCAAATTGCCAACCTGAACTGCTGGAAATGTCACATAGTGGAAGGGACAATCACACACAGAATATGAGTTAATGCGAATTTATTGTCTCATTTTTTCCTAATGTTGATATTTGGAATATGGATTTGAATTTGATACACACATACACATTTCCTCTCTCTCTCCCTCTCTCTCTCTCTCTCCCTCTCTCTCTCTCTCTCTCACACACACACACACAAACAGGGAAGGAAAAAGAATACAAAGAAAGAAAGAAAAGAAAAATGGGCAAACAAAGGATAGTACATTACATTTTTAAATATATCATTAGCCAGCTATAAAATTTAAACATGGATTTAAGGGAAGGGAGGAATCCAAATTTTGGGTGTGATACTAATCAGTTTCCAATTTGAATTAAATTCTGTCTCAAATTTACTTCTATATATATATGGCATTCAGCTTTGTTCGGGTATTTTCCCACATGAGATTCTGCCAAAACGTTGCTACAACTTTAAAAGCACAACTACAATGACGTGGGAAAATACCCGAACAAAGCTGAATGCCATACATGTAAGTACCCGCGAAAACTTGAGAATATATATATACACTATACAAAAGCCTGATGATGGCAGATGAGATTCTGCTGAAACGTTGCTACAACTTTAAAAGCACCACTACTATGACGTGGGAAAATACCTGAACAAAGCTGAATGCCATATATATATATATATATATATATTTAATATATGGTTTTATGTATGTATTATTTAATCTTATACATACATAAATATATATCAAATATATATTCATTTTTAGTGAGCCAAGGGGATTAATAATCTGTAATTTCCTGATTACTTATGAAGAGGCTATTTTTCTTTACTGTTAAAATTTGACTGAATTTTGTTAAGACAAAGTGTTTATTATGGCAGGGAATCACTTGTTTGTTAAGAATATTTGAGGTGTGATGATTTTATTACATGTAATCATTTATTTCCAGAAGACTTTGAAACATTCGTTTATGGAAAGATCAATATATGTTGGAATGGGATAGATTTTAGATGACTAGTCCACAGGTTCAGAGTTTAATTTGTATACACTTAAATCATTTTGTAAGCAATGATTTATCCATTAGCATGCATTAATGCAATTTACTGCTCCAAGGGCAAGGGGTAATCACTTCAGCAATCATATTAGCCATGCCATGGTTGCCACTCTTTGGTAACACCATCTCTGTGCAAACCAAAGAAATGAGAAATGTATGAATTTCAGGAAGACATTTGGTTTTTAACCAATCAGGAGTAAATATGTAATCTTTCCTAGTTAATTCCTTGAAAGACTCAACCAAAACAGAATTTCCTCGAAATTCTTCCATCTCAGATCTGTCACTGGCGGCCTGTCCACCTCTTCTTCCATAAACTGAATTCCTCCCCTGTCTACTTCCATAGTTATAGTAATCTGTTGACATAGACCCTGAAATGCTCTGAAGCAGTTGGAAAGGGTGAAGTTGTTGTATTGACCATTAAAGTCTCCTTATCAACTTCCTCCTCTTACCTGCTATGATAAGCAGGACTTAGTTTTGTTCCCAAAGACATAGGAGCATATGACAGAGGAAGGATGGTTCTTATCTCCCGGGTCATTTTCATAAAGAAAGCTACATGCCTGTGAAGCTTGATCTGCTGCCCCAAATATGTAGATATATTATTTCTCCAACCCACTCTCGCTATAGGTGTCTATGGAGATTTCAGTCCGTAATATCTGAATACATGATTTGACTAAATTTTTATCTCATAGATTTCTATTTGAAAAAAAATTGGAAGATTGGAATATTCCTTCTACCAAGTCAAACTTTGAGTTCAAGTCAAACTTTGGGTTCATTTGGATTCATGAAACTTTTAGGTTCATTCATAGAGGGATCTATGTGTTGTTGTGGGCCACTACTTAAATGTGAATCAGCAGTGTGCTGCAGCTTCCAAAAAAAGCCAATGCAGTCCTAGGCTGCATTAACAGAGGGATAGCATCTGGATCACAGGAAGTAATAATACTGGTCTAGACTGCACTAATAAAGTCACACTTGGAATTCTGTATCCAGTTCTGGTCACTATGATACAAAAAAGAGGCCCTTGAAAGAATGCAGAGAAGAGCAACAAAGATGATATGGGTCTTGAAGCTAAACCATATGAGGAACGGCTAAGGGAAGTAAGTACAATACATAGGTAAATGATAGATAGGTAGATAGGTAGATAGGTAGGTAGATAGATAGATAGATAGATAGATAGTCAGTCAGTCAGACAGACAGACAGACAGACAGACAGACAGACAGACAACTTTATTGACCAAGTGTGATTAGACACAAATAATTTGTCTCCAGTGCATATGCTCTCAGTGTACATGCAAAACAACAAATAGTAGTAATCATATTATCAAAGCAATAATAATTATAATGACAATACCAATAAAATGGTAGTGGAACAGATGTAAAGGATAAAAGTAATACAGACATACCACTTGGGTAAATATACTTAGACATCAGGCAGCACTGTGGGAATTAGGTGTTCAGCAGTGATGGCACGGGGAAAGAAAACTGTCTCTGTGTCTAGTTGTTTTGGCATGCAATACCCTATACTGGAGTTGAAACAATGTATGACCAGGATGTGATGGATGTAGCCTAATTTAGCCTAATGAAAAGAAGGCTTAGGGATGCTGTCTTCCATTACTTGACTGACTGTCACAGAGAAGAGGGGGTCAATTTATTCTCCAAAAGCACCTGAGGGCAGGACAAGAAGCAAGAGGGATACCCAACCTGGAATTAAGGAGAAATTTCTTAACAATGAGAACAATTAGTCATTGAACATCCTCTCTCCCAGGCTTATGGATGTTCTGTTGCTGGAGATTTTCAACAAAAGACAGGATATCCATTTGTTCAGAATGGAATAAGGGCTCCTAAAAGACCTTCAAGATACCTCCCAGCCCTATGATTCTATGTCATCTCTGTCTATGTCTTTCTATTTTTTATTCAGCATTGTTAAGCAACTTGATATTTTCCAGATATTTTAGAGGTTGCAACTTCCCTGAATCTTCCTACTGGCCATGCCAGCTATAAGGACGATAGAAGTTTCAAAACCAATCTACTATAGATAATTTGCTAACTTTTGTCTATCTAAATTATCAGCAAATTGCCATGGCTTTAAACAGGATTGTTTTCATAACCAAACTTGGAATAAGCATAAGCTGAACTATTCTTGAAGTATGTATCAAGCTACAATCTTGGCCTTAATACGGTTATATTAAGTAGCCCCAAAGAAACTACTGTATATATTAATTGTATTTTACATTACATTCGATAAACTTTAGGTATAATTTTACTGTCATTATAACTAGCCCATTTATTTCCTCTGTTTTGAATATATAGGCCAAGTATTGTATTTTTTTTTTAAACCAGACCATTATATTATACAAAATGAGGCAAATCTTTATTCCAAAAGTGGAAATAAACCCTAATCAAGGTAACGTTTCTTGTTTTCTTACTGAGGTATTTTCTTTGATTTGACAATAACAATAGATCACAACTGTTTAAAAGCCAACCACTGAGTCAACGTATTTTCTAATTTGCAAATGAATGTTCTAAGGATTTGGTTGTTATTTGCAAATCTGCTGTGGTTTAAGTGAAAAAAAATCTAAAGGAGAATTATCTGTGTTAGCTGCATATGTGAGCAACAGTGATAAAAAACCCAGAAAGAAGATAAACAAATGTTATTTTTAAAAGTCCAATATTGTAAATGAGAGACAGAATGTAATAATGCCTAAGATACTATGCTACCAAGAGAAGAACCTAATAAGTCATTTCCCCCCACAAATTGAATGTTCATATAACATTAAGTAAAGAGATATTGAAGGTACTAAACATTTTCATATAATGCATATACATTCATAATATACAATACTATGTTTATAGTATATATGAGAATAAAAAAGTATACCCATGCTATTAAATTTGTCACACTTTTTACTGTGGTATTATTCTATTGGTGCTTTTGGATGTATTCTATGTTTCATTACAATGCAGCATAGTAACATTCCATGAGCGTCTTTCTTAATATCTTCCTTTCCTCTTTTCTGCTGGGTCTTTCTGTCTTTCCCAACTTCACAGGTATTCCCCCTTTTGATTGCCTTCTTAAATCTCAACTTTTTAACCTTCCTTCTTTCCCCACTTCTTTGTAGTGTTCTTTGTGTTAATTGTCTATTTAAAATGCCTTCTCCTTGAATCAACTCCTCCTCCTCTGAAGCTCTTTCTTCTTGTTCTTCAATCGCCATTTCCATTTTTTCTAACACAGAGCAAAGTGATTCGCCTCTTTCCTGTAGTAATTCTCTCATATTTTTAAGTTCCATTTTTAATTCCTGAAGAGACATCATCATTACACACTCTTATATTTTATGATCGTTAAAGTCCACAAAAAACACTTTTACTTTCCTTCTTTCTTCTTTCAATTTTCTAAAGCTCTCAGTTATTCCAGCCCAGGGTCAATACCAAAAACATCAATCAATCCCACAGTCAGTCTTTCCTTGCTTTTTTCTTTATTCTGGGATATAAACTGGAATGAGAAAAGATATGGGGAAAAAGGGGGGAGGAGAAGCAGTAAGAAACAGGTGCATGAAATAAAGAAATACGGAAATAGTAAAATGTTGAAAAGAAATGGTTTTTTCAGAGATAATGGTTGATGAATTAAAAAGGGGATTCTGCAGGGTGACAAGGGGTAATAAGAATATTTCTGCAATTAAAAATATTTAGAAAATAGGGTAATATAGATTCTGATAACTCTTATTAAAAAGCAAGGGGGGAAAATATGCTGCAGAATTCAAGTGAAAAGATGTAAAGATTATTATTGTAACTTCTTAAAAATAATGGTTTATTGGGAATTAAGATGAGGGAATAAAGGTATATTTTAATCATTGAGGTGTCACACTCAAAACAGTAAAAGGGGGGAAACCTATACTTGTTTTTTTTTAGTGTTAAAATTTGTATTAATCTAGAATTTATAAAAAAATGTGTAATGTAAAGGGAATATGACAGACTAAAGAACCAACTAAATTAATAAGTTAATATAGACTATTAAAAGCAAGGAGAGACACTGGTAACTTTTTAAATTATCATTATTATCATTATTATTAGGCAAACGCATATTGTTTATCTTTATTTTTTAAAATAAATATTAAAGGATTATATTTGAAATAATTGAAATGAAACAAAAAGATGTTTCGATTGAGATTAATGAAAGAGGCTAGAATTAATGTGTTTGTTTCTCTCCTTACTGAAAATTTGGAATGGAAAAGGTAATAATAGAATTAAGTATGCATATATGAACGTATAATTGCTGTCATATTTGTATGTAAAGGTGATGACCCGGAAATATGTTGTCCACTAAAAAGAGATTTTTGTTTTTAATGTGAAAAACTGAATAAAGTTTGTTTAAAAAAAAAAAAAGAGTAACATTCCATGGGCGTTTCTTTTCATCATCTCTTGTCCTGCACCCTTTTATTCTCTGATTGGATTGACCATCTAACTAGGAGAACCAACATAATTGAGCAAAGACTGTGTGTGATATATTAGATTTAACAACTTGCCCAATTTTGTATCAACACATTTGCTTGCTGCTTTGCTTTATAGAATAAATCAAACTGACATTCAATTCAGATAGCTGTGTTTTTTCTCCTTCTTTCAGTTGATCAGTGCTAAAGTTAAAATTGTATTCTCATTGTTTTGCTTAGAATCAAGTAGCAGTTCAAGCGGGTGAGGGTTGCTTTTGAGGTATGTTTTGTCACCTTTGTATTGGCCAACTCAGGATAATTTCAGCTCTACAGATACATGTTCTATGAATTCAGTGAGACTGGAGTAAGGAGATCTAACCTCCTGGGGAAATGCAATCAATCAATGATGAGCAAATCCTAATATTGAATTTCTGAGTTCCTTGAGTATAGTTCACTTTTGGCCACTAGATGTCAGTGCTGACTTGACCATCCTGGCTAGTGCAAATGAAAAATATTCCAGAGATGAGATGGATAAAAGGTAGACACAATCCATACAGACTATGCCCAAAGCTTAAACTACACAGAAGAGTAATTTAAAGAGAGTAATAAAGATAATGTCCTTATTGAGCACACATTCTTTCTCTCTCCTACTGCAATGCTTCTTTATTGAAAAGGGCCATGAATTTACAATTTCTCTTTTACAGTATTGTAAGCCTGGCCCTTAATATACCGTAATGACAACCAGTTGGCACATGCTCCAAATAGTGGAAACAGCTACCATCCTGTTATCCTGTACAAATCATTAGCATATTTCAAAAAAATATATATTAAAAAAAGATGTGGCAGCTGCCATGTTATTTTCATATGGAAACACAACAAGTACAATTTTGTGCAGGGAGAATTTCGCCCCATTTTTGTCTCCCCTCACTCTTCCTCTCTTTCTTTGTGTACTACATGCAAAGGTAAATGAGTCAGGGAAACGTAATGGGATACAACACAACCAGTGACAGAATAATTTCTATTCAAGGGATTCAAGGACAGCTACTCATTTTCATGATTATACAAGTGTAGGCATCAATGGAGAGATAGTTTGGCATAGTGGCTAAGGTATCAGGCTAGAAAACCGGTGGCAGTCCTGCCTTAGATTTGAAGGCAGCTGTTGACCTTGGTCAGTCATTTTCTCTGACCACTAGAAAGGAGGCAATGGCATTTCCAAAATTTTGCCAAGAAAACTACAAGGATTGGCAGTCCCAGGATTCAACCCCGACTCAAAGGCACTGAAAAATAAAAAGGCATCAGTGACAGATATTGAAGAAGAAGTGACTGATGAATTCAGTCGAAGAATATAACGAGTTAAAGATCGGACACCAAAGAACTTTCTAATAATTATTGGTGACTTTAACACAAAAATTGGAAATTATCTTAAAATAGTTTGGAAATTTGGATTAAGAACCCACAATGATGCAGGACAATGGCTGATAGACTTCTGTGTAGAAAGTAGACTGTTCATCTTTGCACATTATTTCAACAATCTAAAGACAGTTCTACACCTGGATGTGTTTTCAAAAATCAGTGCTATAATAATATAGATTACATCTTACATAGTAACATATGGAAAAGCTCTATGTTGAATTGCAAAATGCTGCCAGGTACTGTGGATCAGACCATCAACTTTTTAGCATAGAAAAATGCATCAGGCAGAAAAAGGCTAGAAAGGAGCCAATCTTCATGAATCCATTTCTGAAAAATATAAGGTTGATGTTAGAAGCAGATTCAGAGATCTTGTGAATAGATAGCATGAAGAATTACTGGAAGAAGTTCAAATGATTGTAAAAGAAAAAGCTGGAAAGCATATGAGAAAAATCAGAAAGAAACAAAGAAGAAAGCCTTAGCTTAGGAAAAGATTGGCAAAAGCCAGAGGCAATCTTGGAAAAGTTAGAGAACTTGATGCAAACTTCCAAACAATGAGAAGACATAAAAAGGCATAAATGAACTCAGAATGTAGACATAAAGAAGAAAAGAACAGAATAGGAAAAACAAGAGATGTATTTAGGAAGATTAGAAAAATCAGGAGAACATTCCAACTTTGTAATCAATGTCATAAGAAACATGTATGGAGTGGAATTAACGATGGAAAATAATGTGAAAGAAAAATGGATGATACATACAAAAAGATCAACTGTGAAAATCAGATAATGTTGTATCTGAAAGAGAAGAATCTGGGGAGGAATTTTTGGTACTTGAGGAAGAAATCAGATGGAAAAGAAAATAATTGGGATTAGGAAATCACTAGAAGTTGATGAAATCCCCACAGAATATTTAAAGGAGACTGGCAAGGAAACAAAGTTATTTCAGTCCTTTGTTTACTTATTTAAATTAATTTAAAGAATACCCAGCTTCCAACAATTTTGAGTGTGTTGCATTATAAAAATGTATAAAATGAAAAAACAAAATCAAAGAAAAAAGATAGCGCAGCCTAAAAATGAGAAGAACCCAAACCAAAGAAAACCAAATCTTCCAGAGGTTCACTGCCACCTGATACCAAGGCCTGGGAAAAGAATCAAATTCCTTTGGAACATTATCAAGCTGGGAGCTATATAGATCTCTGTGAGAAGATGCCTTTCTACAGAACAGATGCGGTGGCAGAGAAGGAATATTTCCCACTACATCAGGCTTGTCCAACCCGCGGCCCACGGGCCGCATGCGGCCCAGGTCGCCTCGTAATGCGGCCCAACGCCCACCCCAACCTTCATGAAAGATCCAGCGAGGAGGAGGAGGAGAGGCAGGCGCGAGGCGGGGCGAGGAACAGAAAAGGCGGGCAGCCGCAGCCCAAAAGTCCCACCCCGCCACCTCCTGCTGTTGCCACCGCTGCCGCCACTGCTGCTGCATTTGCAGGAAGAGAGGTAGGCGCGAGGCGGGGCGAGGAACAGAAAAGGCGGGCAGCCGCAGCCCAAAAGTCCCACCCCGCCACCTCCTGCTGTTGCTGCCGCCGCCGCCACCACCGCTGCTGCTTCTGCCCCCGCTGCTGCTTCTGCCCCCGCCACCGCTGCTTCTGCCCCTGCTGCCACCGCTGCTGCTTCTGCCCCCGCCACCGCCGCCGCTGCATTTGCAGGAGGAGAGGTAGGCGCGAGGCGGGCGAGGCGAGCAACAGAAAAGGCGGGCAGCCACAGCCCAAAAGTCCCACCCCGCCACCTCCTGCTGCTGCCGCCGCTGCCGCCACCGCTGCTGCTTCTGCCCCCGTCACCGCTGCCACCGCTGCTGCTTCTGCCCCCACCACCGCCACCGCCGCTGCTGCTTCTGCCCCGCCACCGCTGCCGCCGCCGCTGCATTTGCAGAAGGAGAGGTAGGCGTGAGGCGGCGAGCTTTCTCCCCCTCCCCCCACCCGCAAAATTTGGCCGGAAAATTAATAAAAAATAAATAATTTGCAGGAGGAGAGGTAAGCACGAGGCGGGCGAGCTTTCTTTCCCCCCTCCCGCAAAATTTGGCCGGAAAATTATAAAATAAAAAATAAATAATTTTTAATAAATAATTAATAATAAATAATAAATTATTTTATTTTATTTTATTATTTTATTAATTAATTTAATTTAATTTAATTTAATTTAATTTAATTTAATTTAATTTAATTTAATTTAATTTAATTTAATTTAATTTAATTTAATTTAATTTATTATTTAATTTAATTATGTGCGGCCCAAACCAAATTTTCATCTTCTAATGTGGCCCAGGGAAGGTGAAAGGTTGGACACCCCTGCACTACATCAATAATCTCCATTTTTTCTTTCATTAATCAAAACTGCTTAACAAAATCTTATCAAACTCCTAGGAGGAGAAGGACTGTCAATAACCTGGGATACGTGGACAAAACTAATTTGGTTGTAAAAAAAAATGAGGAAAGCCTAAGAACAAGCAATCAATTTTTATTCTAAAAAAAAAAAAAAAAAAAAAACCGGAAGAGGGAAGAAGCAGGACTTTCACTGAGCATCAAGAGAACCATGATTTTGTCAACTAGAAAACTAGAGAAATTTAAGATAAACAGTGAGTGAGTGCTAGTTACAATTTTGTAGGCTTCAGAATCGATAAAGATGGTAAGTGTGCGAAAGACATTCAAACAAGAATGATACTGGGCAAAAAGCATTAATCAAGACAAAAATTAGAATGGTAATATCTAGGATATTTCCATTATGATGTCCAGATGGATTCTGTAAGAGAAAAAAAGATTGAGTCCTTTGAACTATGATACTGGAGAAAATTGCTTCACCTTGGACAAATCAAGAGAACCAACCATTTAATATTAGACGGAATCAAACCAGAATGCTTCCTGGAAGCAAAGATCATGAAACAAATCCATTATCCTTTGAATACATTAACAGGGCAGATATGGGAGAAATGATAGTGTTGGGCATGAGGTAGATAGATGGGGTTTTAGAAGCTACAAGAATGCATTGTGTATCGTGACATGAGATAGGACAGCTCAGAGAGATCTTTTCCATAGAATCATTGGAAGTTGGCTACAACTCAGTGAAACTTAGCAACAAGAACAAAAATAACAACAACATGAAAGATGCACCTATAGGTTCTAGGTCTTAATCAATATAACAAAAAACAGCACCTTGTCGTCATGCCACAAATTTTCGTGTTTCATATATGCACATCATATCAAGACGTGTATACAAAATGTATGGAGCTTATGGTGTGATACTGGTTTCATCCATTGTATGCTGCCACAAATTTGGATTTAGTGGCATACACACATGCACATAAATACACACACACACACACACATATAAAATCCCTTCCTCAACCCAAGGGACATCTGCCTCTATAAAACCATAATACTTGATTCAAATATTTTATCTGCTGATATAGAATATTAAGAATATTGTTTGTATTTTCTTCTATAGTAACCATACTGTTAATCATGCTCTTGCAGTATCATTTGGTTATACAGATGGTCCTCAACTTATGATGACAATTGAGCCCAAAATTTATGTTGTTAAGTGAATTTTGCTCCATTTTAATGACTTTTCTCACCATATTTGGTAAGTGAATCGGTGCAGTTCTTAAATTAGTAACACAGTTGTTAAATGAATCTGGCTTCCCCATTGACTTTGCTTGGCAGAAGATCACAAAAGGGATCATATGACTCTGGGATACTGCAGCTGTCATAAATGTGAGTCAGTTGTAAATCAAGTGACCATGGGGATGCTGCAATGGTCATGTATGAAAAATGGTCATAAGTCACTTTTTTTCAGTGCTGTTGTAACTTTGAACAGTCACTAAATGAGCTGTTGTAAATCGAGGACTACCTGACTCTGATTTAGCTGTAGTCAGGTAATTACTTCATTGTCCTTTCTTTAAAAAACACCCTGTAAATCTTGGGCTGAGTGAGAATAAGAACTTTTAAGTTCCAATTCATAGTTTTGGTCTTTTATATTGAAACTTTTAATAATCCTTGAATAGTCCTCTTCAGATAAACAATTGGTTACTGCTAAGGGCTTGAGTTCAATAGGTGAGTTCTCAAATCGCAATAATTCATGCTAAATCTTGGTTAAAATAGATGGCAGCATTTTCTTTACACTAATTTTGCCTTTCAAAATGTTTGCAAAGAGCAAAGTATTTGTTTTTGGACACTGGAGCAGCACACAAAATACCAAGACCTTAATGAAGTTCACTGTTCTGGATGTTTAATTATTCCAATGCTTAAGTATTTGCAGTTGTGTTACATACATGTTGATGCTATTTCATTGATGATAGCAATTATAGTTAAAAAATGTCTTGATCTGGCTTACATCACAATTGGTGTTGTCCAACCCTAATTGCAATCTAGGACTCAGGCTATATTAAAGACTTCTTGTACTGTTGCCAATTTTTTTTTAGAAGAAGTCATTATGTTCAGATTTCCCCCTTTTCCAGTACTCGTCTTATTGCTGTGCCAGGAATTTTCTCAACATCACTAAGGAAAAGAAAGGAAAAAGAAAAAAAAGAAAAGAAAAATTGCTGTTCAAATATTGTTAGGAATAAGGACTGATTCAGTTTTATGGATTAGAAGACCTCCAAGGTCCCTTCCAACTCTGTTATTCTATCATTTTGTGGATGGCCTCAAATATGTAGAAAAGGAAAATGTGCTAAGGATAATTCGTCAGGGAGCACATCCTATACAATGGTGGGATTCAAATTTTTTTACTACCGTTTCTGTGGGAGTGGCTTGGTGGGCGTGGCAGGGGAAGGATGCTGTAAAATCTCCATTCCCACCCCACTCCAGGGGAAGGTTACTACAAAATCCCATTCCCTCCCCACCCCACTAACCTGCTTTCCAGCTCCGTTCTCCTGTGCAGGGCAACAAAAGAAGACCCAGCCGATCAGCTGGGACTCAGGAGGCAGAGAATAGATGGGGACGGAGCCAGTCAGAGGTGGTATTCCGAACCACTCAAAATTTCCGCTACTGTGTCTCCGAACTACTCAAAATTTCCGCTACCAGTTCTCCAGAACTGGTCAGAACCTGCTGAATACCACCTCTGATCCAATAGTTTGGGGAGAATATAAGCCAGAAGGTGCTTGACAAAAAGACCCTAGGAAGACTCTTTTGGAAAATTTCTTCTACTGACAATAACAGGCAGAAAAACAAAACATAAAGAAGATCCAAGCAGTTCTCAAAAAGCAGACAAGTACAGCAGAATTCTTGATGCATCAGGAAACATGCATATTGCCTGGGAGGTAAATGCCTTCCTAAATGATTAATTAGCTGTCCAAAAAAAAAAAAAAAAATTAGTTGCCAAACATCTACTAGAAAATGTGCCACCTGGCTTCTCCCATTTATGCTAACACTGGATCATAAAGATCGGTTCAGTCTTATGATGTGGACAGACCAGTATCTTGAATCTGACTTTAAAGTTAGTCTTCAGTATTTTCAATGTTTTGTGGACTATATGGAGGTCATATACTTACATATTCTTAATGTAAAATATCTTCTCTTTTTCCATGAACAAAATCCTTAACCTTGAGGATGTTTTTATTCTACTGTCTTACTTGACTTTATTACGAACCAATTCCTGAAAACCCAGGTTGAAAAGTGATTAGATTTTGGCATAACAGTTTTTTTCAGCCACAGCTGAAGAAATTGAAATCTGAGCATCTCTGTGGGTAGTGTTACATACTAATAAAAACAATTTTGCTGCCAAGAGATTGTCAATCTGAAAAAAGGAAATTTTGATGGTGAGGAAGCTATGCCCCCTGCTCGATAGGAAATTTAAAAAATGAATATATCAATAAGTACTGAAAGTTTTTTTCTAGTCCCATTTAAATTATCTTCATGGTTATACTAATGATAGTGTGGTGACACTACAATAACACGCTAGCTTTGTTTTCTTACTAAAATTGTAACGAAATATAGAAAGGATAACACAAGGGTAGTAGGGTCAGAGAAAAGTTACCATTGAATTTTGGGTGAGAAAACAATGAATACCAGAGGATATTTGAGGTTATTTTTAAATGGGAACCTTCTTTCTTAATTGAGAATAACCGTAGTTTCTAAAAAATGACAAGCAAGCAATAGTAGGGGGCTGGTAGTGATCTGTCCTCCAAATCCTTATTTTTCATACAGAGATATGTATATGTGTGGTTAGAGAGGGGAATAACATTGACTGAAGGTGATGAGTGAAAACAGCCAGCAGGGAGATGATAAAGTGGTTATGAGATCATATTAGGAAGAGGATTTCCAAGCCAAAAAGCTAGTTCCTAGCTTAGCATTTCTGCTCAGAAGAAGGTTCTGCATTATGGCAGTGGCAAGAGGATGTTGATTCTTCAGTGTGTGTGCTGTTTCTTAATTGGCATCTTGATAATGATAGGAAGGCCCAGCATGATTTCTAGGCATGAGGTGAAATTAAGCCCCGCCCCCAAAATTTAGGCCTATTCAAACCATGCTTTTCCCCGCCATTTCTCACATCGTTCGTTAGAACTACACAAGGTGAAGAGAAATGGGTGGGGGAAGGGCGGGGGGATGGGGAGAACACTTGCCTTTAGGAGTGCCCTGCAGGTAGCCTAGACTAGAATACCCTGATAACCAATAAAAGCTCCCTGAAGGCAGAGTCCCCAGCTACTTCAGGGCGTGGCGTGGCTACCTGTGTCCCCTCACCTTTAGGGCAGTCTCTTTTGGGCGATGGAAGCTCCCCAAATGCAGTCACCAGCCACTTTGATCGGCCGGTAGAAGTGGCCTCGGGGTGAGCGTGCGCGCGCGCACACACGCGCACACACACACACACACACACACTCCCTCGCCACGAGGCCGCTTCTATCGGCAGACGAAAGCTCCCTTGAAGGCAGAGTCCCCAGCCACTTCGGGGCGAGGCGTGGCTGCCTGTGTCCCCTCACCATTAGGCAGTCTCTTTCGGGTGATGGAAGCTCCCCAAGTGCAGTCACCAGCCACTTCGATCGGCTGGTAGAAGCGGCCTTGTGGCGAGCTCACACAAACACTCCCCTCGCTGCGAGGCCACTTCTACCGGCCGATTGAAGTGGCTGGTGACTGCATTTGGGGAGCTTCCATCACCCAAAAGAGACTGCCTAAAGGCGAGGGGACACGGGCAGCCACACCATGCCCTGAAGCAGCTGGGGACTCTGCCTTCGGGGAGCTTTCATCGGCTGATAGAAGTGGCCTCACGGCGAGGTACATGCGTATGGGCCACTCTAGGTGGGGGAGGAAATTAAGTCAACCCCGAAAAGCCTTATTTTGTGAGAAACACGGTATGTCTAGGGAAGCTGAGGAAGATTTCTGTTTGAATTCTGTTCATAGATGACCCTAGGTCATCTAATATCCCAGCTTTAGAATCAACTGCTAAAGCACCTAAACTCCAGGAAGTCAAGTCTTGGATAAGTCAAAATCCCCATTCTTGCCCAGAGATATATCATTAAATGCCTGGCTGGTATGTTCCTTATACCATTAAATCACCCTTTTTCATTCCTGGCCAGGGAAGGTACCTTATCTGAGCTTCAATCTCTGAATTCAGTAATGGTTGGACAAAATAATATCACTGCTTATGAATCTCTGCCAAACTCACTAATTCCTGGCTGCCCAGCCCAACTTGTTTTCCATAAAAGTCTTCAATTAGTCAACAGGACACCTGCCAAAATGACTTCCTCCTTGTTACAATCAAACAGTTTTGTAAATAGTAGAAAGGAATCTTAAACACTGTGATGTTCAGGAGTGGGCCTGAGCCCATCAGAGGATTTCTGTTCATGCCCCAGAAGGATGCCAAGATCATCAGTGTGGCACTTGTCAACAATAGGGCCTCCAGAGCAAGACAGAAGCCTGGTTACTTTATTTCAGGACCAAAAACTTTCAGGAACCCAAAGCCATACCTATGATTTTCCTGGTGTGGAGAAGATTTGCTCTTCAGTTTGTTAATTATGAAGACATTTTTTCTGGAAACATAACCCTTCTGAGGGATTAACCCCAACAAATATCCTGGGGACCATTTACAAAACTGCTGGTTTTTATGGTTTAAGAGTGGGGCTGACATAACAGTAAGCCTTAATAGAAATTTATTTAGTTAAGGTCAATACTGCTGAAGTAGCTACAATGATAAAACAGCACATTAAAACAGGGTTAAACTGGTAAAGCCTTAAAATAATGTATTATTTCCATTTGGAAGGGGAAACAGCAGTTCACTTGGCCGTTGATTGTAATAATAGATTTATTTCCCATTCTTGTCTGGTTTCTGAGTGCACCTTGGGGTTGCACCTACATCTAATTCTTTTTCCAAGGCTTATTGACATGGCTGTGCATTGACTAGGATCAATCCAACAGGTTTTCCTGTAGGTTGTTATGATGAGTTCATGTAGATAAAGTCTTATTCACAGCCAAGTCTTGCATGACTAATGGTGGTTTTTATCTTTGGCTGAAAGGTTTTGCAGAGGGGATATTTGCAGAATCCGTAGGAATTGGGATGGCTTATGAATATTTATTTGGACAGTCTATTTTCCTCACAAGTATTGTGGTTCATGTTCTCTAAAGTTCTCTGTAACTTTGAGATTAGAGATAAATAAGATGGTTGGAAATATGAAAGATTCCAGTGTAGCCCAATGGAAGAAGAAATCTTTATATATTTGAGTGTTCCATCCCTCTGCCAAGCATAGGGCCCATTGAGATTCTATTGTTCAGAGTTCCCCCAAATTGGCAATAGCCCTGTAATGTTTCTATTACCCTACCTACAAGGTCCTTATTTATACTGGCCACTCTTAAACTGTCTGCAGCAAACCTGTTTCTGCCTAGGTTCATATAGCACTTTGGCTTCTGTAAGAAGGATCCATTCTAAATTTGTAAAGGTTGTTTTCCAAGTGACACCAAATGTTCCTAAGGTGGACCTTCTTTGTGCAGATGGTGTGATTAAAGTGCAAACGAACATATGGCTGTGTATCTTTTCATTCTGGCTGAAACTCCTCATTTTTCTTTTTCTAGTGGATCTAGGCCCCTTGGTCCTGGCTGGTACCTTTGAATCAGCTTGGAGGGGGAAAAAAGGAAATTGTAGACTTTTCACAGGATGTATTACTGATGATGGGCTATATTCAGACAGAGTCAATCTGTACAGGATGTTATAGATTTAGAAAAGCACACATACCTAGCATTTTTTTAAATAACTGATCTCCTTTTTTTAGACCAGCAAGATATTTAAATCAAATATGCATCCTTATGTTTAGCAGAACACAAACCCTAGCCTGTTTTAATATCTGTTCTTGAAAGAGAGTTCAATAAATCCCTTATTCCTTAAGGGTCTGTCCTTGTGGCAAAGGGGCATTTGAAAATAAGATCCTGCTGGCTCATATTTAAGGGAACAACCACTTAAATATGAGCCAGCTGTGTGTTACAGTTGCCATGAAAGCCAATACAGTCTTAGGCAGCATTAACAGAGCGATAAAATCAAGATCATGTGAGGTGTTAGTACTATTTTATAATGCCTTGATAAAACAAGACTTGGAATATTGCATCCAGTTTTGGTTGTCACAACGTAAAAAAGATGTTGAGACTCTAGAACAAGGGTCTTCAAACTTGACAGCTTTAAGACTTGTGGACATCAACTCCCAGAATTCCTGAGCTAACATGACTGGAGGCGGAATTCTGAGAGTTGAAGTGCACAAGTCTTAAAGCTGTCAAGTTTGAAGATCCCTGCTCTAGAAAAAAATGCAGAGAATAACAACAGAGATGATTAGGGAATTGGAGACTAAAACATAGGAAGAATTGTTGAAGAAAATGAGTAGGTTTGGTTTAATGAAAAAGAGATGACATAATAGCAGTGTACCAATATCTAAAGGGCTGCCACAAAGAAGTGGGTATCGACCTTTTCCAAAGCACTTAGAGGCAGGACAAGAAGCAATGGATAGAAATCAACCAAAGAGAGAACCAACGTAGAACTAAGGAGAAATTTCTTGATAGTTAGAAAAATTAATTAATGGGAATGATTGCCTCCAGAAATTGTAGGTGCTCCAACACTGAAGATTTTTAAGAATAGATATGTCTGAAATGGTATAGGTTTTCCTGTTTGAGCAGGGGTTGGATTAGAAGAACTCCAAGGTCTCTTCCAATTCTATTATTATATCATCCATGTTTTGTTGCATTGTTCATTTTATAGAAGTGCATTACTATGTTTTATCACAAAGTCACCTTATTATCTACCTTTCTGGGACATTAGGATTTATTTTATGTACAGTTGTTAGCCAATCAATAAGATTCACTTTGGGTAGTGTTGGGATTCAGGGTTTAAAGACTGTGGTCCACAGAACTGATTTCTTGATGTTTTGCTATCAAGTGTGGCTGGCATCTTCAGAAACAAGATGAATAGATAAGCAACTGAACACCCACTGGCTTGGAGCCTGTCTTTATACCCAGATAGGTGTTCTGACTTCTGATTCGTCTTTAGTTGAGCTGATTTCTTGGTGTGCACTGGTCTGCATCAATCTGAAAAGAGCTTGGCAAAACACTTATCAGAAGTCAAGATACCATAATAGTCTTTCCTAGAACTCAGTCTCCTGGTTTCTAGCCTGGTGCTTTAACTAGTATAGCAAACTGACCTTCTTAATAGTTACACTTCGATTTTTGGCATTAGTACTTTCATTTATTGCACTCAAATTTAGAAACTTGGAGGTAGTTTTGCTGAGGTCAACATTCACAGTGTGGCAACCAGCAAAGAAACAGATGTCGCTATAAACAGTATTTTCATTGCACGGTAAGTTAGAAAATTGAGCAATTACTTCTCCTTGAGGTGCCTCAGTTCTTTGCATTTTCTTGCTGCAGTTCTTGCACTGTAGTGCCATTTTTGAAAGGAACAGTTTGGAATCATTTTCTGAGTTTATTTCAAGACATACTGCGATAAATGGTAATTTGGCTGTTGCTAAAGGTCAAATATCATTGACTTCATTTAGTCTTGTGTTTTTATTTTGGCCTTTTGAATAAGCAAATCAGTGGAGTGAATGAGCTTTCCACTAGCATGGCTAACATCATGGACACTTTCTTGTGCCAGTGCTCAGTGTGCATGCAATTTGCAGTTGATCTCAACAGCCTAACTACATCGTGTGTACATCATAGAACAATTTGTGGGTTGAAAATATTCCTTTCCCCAGGTGTTTGGAATAACCTTGAGTGCTCATTGCCATGTTCTCTGAAGTGTTTGATGTTAATGTGAATGTTCTGTGTTGCACACTGAATATAAAGCCAGGCCAAGCTGTTTTTGTCTTGCCACCATATGTTGAGCGTAGAGTTCCAAAAAAAAAGGAAGGAAGCTGTACTTCACCCAGGACCTTCTCTCTCGGCCTTGGTTTTTGTCATCTGTTTCTTTACCTTTCTTGATTGCCTCAATTCTTTCTCAGTCTTGTTGCTGAGTGGAAGCAGAGGATTCATTTGGCAAGGGCTTCCAGGCTTAACAACAGCTGTTTGTTTTGTCTTCTAACCAGCCCTGTTGTTGTTTTACAACCCCCTCTGGTGGTGAGCCTTGAGCCTTGAATGAAAGCAGACAAACATGGGCTCTTAATTTTCCTGCCAGTTTTCAGCCTTTGGGACACATGAGACTCAGAGACACTGGAAATGATTCAGCTATCAGTGAACTGTCCTGGTGACATTGGGGAGGATTCTGAAGAGAGACAAGATAGAAATGCATGGAATGTAAACTGCTGGAAGTTAGATGCAAAATTAGCAGAGAAAACTAACCCCGACTGGAAGATGGAGAGAAACTTTTGTCAAAATATTATCAGGGATTGTAATATTCACATGGATCCTTAAGGTTTGTATTTTGAAAGGCCCGAGCTTATTTAACACTTTAAGGATTTCAGATTCAGGTTAATCCTTCAGTCTCAATTATTCTTTGCTATTGAATAAGAAACAAACACAAAAGCTCTTACTGTAGGTAGTTTTCTATGGCCCCAGATTTTAGAATATTCTAAATCTTGCAGGAAGCATGAATTTGAGGAGCTATGTGAGAATAATGAGGGCAGCAATCTTTGCAAGGGTTTGAAGATGTTACTCGTAGGCTGATCTAGTCCCTATTTACCTGAGCTCTTGAACATGCCACAATTCTCCCAGCAACCTCTTACCTGATGAAGAAGAGCATCATTCTCCTCCACAGGCCTGTAGGGATGACTCTTGTGACTTGGATGGTTTAAAAGATTGGAAGAAAGCCCTTGTCTGTGGAGACGAGATTGAAGACCTCTTTTTTTGTTGTCAAGTCCTTTGTTATTAGAAGCTGAAGGAGGAGGAAATAATTAATCACTTCTTTTGGCTGAAAACCTGGTAATATTATGGCTTTCAGTAGTTCTGCATTATTCCATGGAGAAAAGGTCTATTGATCTCAATCAGAGATACTCCAAAGTAGAATTCCAGAGTCATTCACCATTACCAGTTCTCTGATTATGCATATGCAAGAAAGTGTGGAATTGTAACATGTGAATGGACTCAGAATGTCAGTCCTACTAATCACAATCATGGTTAGGCTTGGTTTTATTGCAAAAAATAGAATAGAATAAGAGAGTTGGAAGGGACCTTGGAGGTCTTCTAGTCCAACCCCATGCTCGGGCAAGAAACCCTATACCATTTCAGACAAATGGTTGTCCAATCTTTTCTTAAAACTTCAAGTGTTGGAGAATTCACAGCTTCTGGAGGCAAGTTGTTCTACTGATTAATTGTTCTGTCAGGAAATTCCTCCTTAGTTCTAAGTTGCTTCTCTCCTTTATTAATTTCCGTCCATTACTTCTTGTCCTGCCTTCAGGTACTTTGGAGAATAGTTTGATTCCTTTTTTTTTTTTTGAACAAATTTTATTAATTTTTTTTTAAACACATAGACAAGCAAACAAAACATAGGATGTAGTAACATAAAATATCTTTTTTTAAAAAACACATAGAATATCTTATTTAAAGAGCAAGATAATTCCAACTTATCACATTTCTATACAAACACAATTTAATATATATATTTATCTTATCTGTTCAACTTCATATCCTTTCCCAACTTTACTGCTCCCTTTCCTTCAGTTTAATTGTATTTATTTTACTTTAAATTATGTATATTCATTATATATAATTTCATTAGTTCTCTTCTAACATCCTTTCAAACATAAACAAACATTACACAAACATAAATACATAAAACTTCTGTTTGGAAAGTGGCTTACCCCGGGTTAGATCTTTTTGTACAGACATAAATCAAATTCGTGCTCACATAATATACTATTTCATATCTTAATTAACATTCTATATTTTCTATATATTTTCTCTCTTCTATTCATTCTTTTAATTCTATTTTATTTATTTCATCTCAATTTAAATAATTATACTTGCATCTTTTGTCTGTTCTCTTTCAATCATCTATTTTTCCTTCCTTTCTAATACAATATTTTTCCTGTAACCACTGGTTGAAGTATGACAACTTTTTATCTTTCCTCTAAATTTTACACTTAAAATAATACATACTTTCCATACTGATTCTGCTTCGTACATTCTAAGTACTACATTTCAAAATAATAAGACAAGCAAATAATATTAAATTTAGTAAGTAATAATAAAACCAAAAAAGAAGGAATATTGAGTTTATAATATAATAAAAGCAATATTTCATAGTAAATTAAACTCTATTATCAAATCTTAAACATTTTCAAGCTTCTCTTTAATGTATTATTAATTCTTGTAATATTTTAATTTTCTAATTCAATTTCAAATACTAATATCTACCATACAATCTTATGTACTTTTGCAGAATCATTTTTATAAAATTATATCTTACCCCTTATCTCTAAAAAAACCCTGTTTTTTGACATGTTGTTTAAAGCTTTTATGACTTCTCTTTCCTTTTTCCCTTCCTTTCTTATCAATTCTAGCTTTTTGACCCCCCCATCTCTCAAGTTTCACTCTCTTAATCTTCCCTCTCTGTTGTATTTCTCTTTTCTGTTGCTTTCTGACATCATATCGATTTTTCATCTTATTTTTCTTTTTCTTGGTTGCTTTTTTAAGTCCTGAATTCACCATTTCTTTCTGAATTCACCCCCCTTACGCTTTTCTTCCTCCACTAAAAGTATCTGTCCATTAAAGATGGCTTCTTCTTCTTCTTCTTGGTCCCAGTCTTCCTGTCGCTGTTGTATTTCTTGATAGGTAGAAATCGCCATTTCTAAAAAGTGGAAAATAGATCCAGAAGAGCCCATGCCTTCCTGTTCCTCTTCTTTCAATTTTTGAAATTCCATTTGTAAATCTTCAAAAGATAATGCCATTTTTTTCCTTTTTTTAAAACAACCCAAATATCTTTAATCTTTCAAGAAATAGTTCACAAAGATCCCAAAGTCACAAAGCAAACCAAATCAAAACAAACAGTTCCATTTAGCACTTTCTTCTTTCTATATTTTCTCTTCCTAGGGTAGAATTCAAATACACAGTTCCAAAGTAATCTTCTAGAAGTCGTAATACCTTTTATTTCTGATCTTATAAACTCAAAGCAGTCTCCTTCAGTACAATCTTAAAATAAATCTTTACCTCTTCCCTTCCACTTATAACAAATAAAAAGAATTTTAAGTTTTTAATTCCAATGTCCAGAAATCCTTTATCCCCTTGGCTTTAAATTTCAAATTTACCTTCTATGCCCAAGCAGGTTTTCCAGATTTCCAACTGCTGTTTCTGTGGGAAGGGAGAGTAAAAGAAAGTAACTTTCCCTTTCAGCTTTTTTTTCGCCGCTTTTAGGATGTTCCTTGGGAGACAATGTATCCTTTGAACAATTTAGTTTCCAGGGTATTTAGAGGTTTCTTGTAGTCCCGGCTCAGCCAAAACTTTCACCTTCACCTGCTTCCTCCAGCACAAATCTTACCTGGCTGCAGGCTTCTTTGTGGCGGCCATTGCTGACCGCCGCTCCACCGCCTTGGGAAAAAGGGGTTTTGCCGGCTGAGGAGGGGGTTTGCGATACCCCCAAACCCAAATCTGGATCCCCTCTCTCTTTGGATGCCTCTACAGGGCAGCCCTATCCTCCGGATCCATTCGGATTGGAGGAACCTCGGCGGCAAGCGCAGCAGGAATCGTGGAGGATCGCGAATTCCTGCCGCCGCCGAAGCCTTGCAAAACCCAGTTTGACTCCTTCTTTTTGTGGCAACCCCTGAGATATTGGAACACTACTATCATGTCACCCTCTAGTCTGTTTTACAGAAGTATATATGCACTTTGTCACCAGCTCGTTAGATTCTAGGCTGCTTACAATAATAAAAACACAAAATGTGGATTTCCGGTTTGTCGGCTTTGCGAGCGGTAGGGATTCGCGAAGCTGCGCGATCCCTGCCGTGCTAGCCGCTTTTGGGGCTCCGATCCGAAAGGGTGCGGAGCAAGGCTGCCCTGCAGGGGCAGCTGAAGGTAGGGGGGATCCGGAAAAGGGTTTGGGGGTGTTGCAGACCCCCTCCCTGGCCGGCAGAACCTCCTTTTACCAAGACGGCGTAGCGGCGGTCCGTAATGGCCGCCACAAAGAAGCCGGCAGCTGGGCAAGTATGCGCAGGAGGAAGAGGAGAAAGTTTTTAAAAGTGAAAGTCTTCTTGGTCGATCCAGGACTTTGAGATATATTTAATTTAATTCCTGGAAGTGATGGCTTTTTGGATGATTCTTTCCACAAGAGAAAGTAAGCGGCAATTCTGAGGTGCTGAAGGGAAAGTTTACTCTCCCTCCCGACGGAATTAACAAACGGACATTGAGAAACCTGTTTTTTTTTCAGGTAAAACTAGCTTTATGGGATAAGTCGGAAGGGAGAGGACAAAAAATATATTTATCTGGTTGGATTTTGTTGGAGGAGATGCCTTAAGGATTTGGAGATAGAAATAAAATTTTAATAAGGCTTCAAAACACAGATTTGGATTTTCTTTTTTCCTTTGTCTGATACTACCCCTGGAAGAGAAAGTGGAAATTTTGGCTTGGCTTGGATTGATTGAGGATTGTGGACTTTGGGATTGTCTTATTTTTCTTTTGGAATATTTTGGTTGGAGTAAGAAG
Source organism: Notechis scutatus (assembly GCF_049901735.1). Taxonomy (NCBI): domain Eukaryota; kingdom Metazoa; phylum Chordata; class Lepidosauria; order Squamata; family Elapidae; genus Notechis; species Notechis scutatus. The sequence goes on from NC_142009.1 coordinate 180,224,532, forward strand.
AAAGAGGGAAAAAAGACAAGAAAAGATTTATAATGGCTTTCTCCCTTGAGGAACTGAGGGATGAATATGAGCAAACAAAAGCAGCCTGTAAAGATGGTATGGAAAAAGCTTTTCTATTTTTTAGAAATGGCGCTGGTTAACTATGAACAGACAATGCGACAGATGGAACAACAGCAAGAAGAAGACGAAGACACCATCTTTAATGAATCCCAAAATTTATCTAAGGAAGAAGGAAGGAAGAAAGCGAGGAAAATGAAGGACTTAAGATCTAAAAAAACATTTAAGAAAGAGAAAAATATGATGCAAAATAAATACAATGATAGCAAACAAGAGAAAAAGGGAATACAACAGAGAAGGGATGCCAGCAAGACAGAGGTTAGAAGAAGGGGGGTAGGAAGATCTGGTGGGGAAGAAAGAAAGGGGAAAGGCGGAGAAAAGCCACAAAGTTTTAAAATTGGATGGGAAAAGAGGAATCTTTTTCAGGGATAAAGGGTAAAGTATAAATTTTCTTAAAAAAGATTTTGCAAGGTACATAAGACGGTATTGTAATATTTGTATTAGAAATAGAAAATTAGAATGGCTTAAGAGTTAATAAGAAATTAAAATGTTGAAATGTTTAATAATGATTGATTTTTAAAATGTAATAAAATATTGAAGGGAAAGGCAATGAGAATGTTATAAGATTTATTATTTAGATTTATTATTTAACTACGTATTTAGGAGGATACTATGTATTTAAACATTTCCGATTTATTACTCTGTTTTTATTGTTATTAAAAGTAAAAATTAATAGATAGAATGTACCAAGCAGAATCAGATTGGATATTAGGTGTCATTTTAAATGTTAATCTAATATTTAGGAGAGGATAGAAAGGCATCATACTCTGATTAGAGATTTCAGGAGAAATTCTTTTTCTTTTCATTATAAGGAATGAGATAGAGGGATAATAAAGGATGGGCAAAAGATACAAATATAATGATTTAAATTAAGATGGATTGAATAAGATAGAATTATGAAGAGTGAAATGTGTGGAGAAGTATATATAGAAGATACAGAATGGTAAACAAAATAGGTAATGATCTGTAAGATGAGCATGAATATAATTAAAGCCCATATAAAGAGAGGTACCGGGGCCAAGTTACTTTACTAAAAGATTTTTATATGTTTGTTTGTGTCTGTTTATGTTTTTGAGAAGTATTGGTGAAACCTTTTAGAAACACAGAAAGAGAATGACGATAATCAAGTCAGAAAGAAATAGAGGACAAGAGATGTTTTTATGCTCATTTAGAAATGGTTTAAAATAGAATTGTATTGTATAAGATAAGGTTTTATCTGACTTGTAAAATTTATAATGGAAAAAGGTTCAAATATGTAATGGTTGATGATGATTTGTTTGTTTTTGAAATTAATAAAACTTGTTTGAAAAAATAAAAATAAAAACACAAAATGTATAAGAACAAAGCTCATCTAATAAAATTCAGATAAAACAGATAACATCCACATTCTTTGTGGTGCCTACTGAAGACCTTCCCCTGAAAGCCCTGAAAAGTGGACACTTTTCCCTCAGTTTTGGAATGCCAATATAGAATCAATTTAGCCTTGGGAGCATTTTACAAAAAGATATGCATAAGTGAAACTGAGCAGTTAGGTTCTTCACATTGCAACTTCTATTGTGATATCCTACCACAGTGTTTTTACCTAGTAGATAAACTCCTCCTCCACTACAAATATCTGAGAATTGTTGACCTGCAAAGGATTCAGTAAGAAACTTTCTGAAGTATACAAACAGTAGAGGGAGTAACAGGTGCCCTTTCTAAAGTTTTAGGAGCTTTTGGAAGTGCAGGTTCACAGTTATTGATTTCCTATACAAAATAAAGATTAGGGAACATGTGCATGCTTCATTTTCAGCAAAACTGGCTGCTCAAAAGAAGAATTTAATCATTGCTTTATTATTTATTCCAATTATTCCATCGTAGAAGCAAACATAGTTGCAGACAAACTCAGTAGAATATATATCCACCCATGTTACTTTCAGCACAGCAGTGAATGCTTGCACAAATGAAATACAGGCTCAGTATTTTAATATAAATTGATCACAAGCAGTATCCAGCTGTGGATCAACATGAATATTTCTTTGTAAAAGTAACCAGCCTTTAAATGTGTTTTAAAATGCATGAGTCACAGTGTAAAGCAAATCACTGAACATATTGAAAAGATAACCTTACAAATTCACTAATGTAAATCAATTTCCAACTGTGCAATAATATTCTTTTATGATGACTTGAAAGCACTTGATGATTTTGTATTGCAGGTCATTTGTTTCTGAACAAACAGCTGCTCTGCCTGAATGTTTTTCAAAAATCATAATTCTACCATGTAGATGTGGTAAATGTGTTTTATTACTATTTAAATAGATTTATTATTTATAAATAAATTATAAATATTAAAAGGAACACACACACACACAGACACACACACTGTCTAACATGTCTTTCTATTACTTTCAAGCATTTTGTGTGGCAGTGGCATTTTTTTTTAAGCCTGAGCCAATGTAATAGATATTATTGTTGTTATTGTTTATCACACAATTTTTTAAAAAAACAAATTTTATTAGTTTTTAAAGACAAACAAAACATAAAACATAAAAACATAAAACCTCTTTTCTGAAAGTTATTTGTACATTTTAACAAAACAAAAAAAACATTTTATACACCATTGAGACATTTCCTTATAAACCCATACATATCCTTTCAAGTTTCTCGTTATTTCTCCCTCTACTTTTATTCAATTATATTTCTTTTCTATATTTATCTGTTTTATATGTTTTTATTCATTATACTTATATTTTCCTCTGACTTGTTTTATTCTCTTCTATCTTTTATTCTCAATTATCCTCTTCTAACATTCCTCCAAGGTTTTATTAACTCAATCAAACATAAACACACAAAAACACAAAACATAGAAACATAAAAAACATCTTTTCTGAAAGTTGCTTAGTCCCGGGTTACAACTCTTCGTACAGACACAAATTCAAATTCATATTCATTTTGTATACCATTCCATATCTTGTTACCATTTTCAATTTTCTGTATAGCTTCTCATCTCTTTTAAACTTTCTTAGTTTTATTTTATTTATCTCATCTCAATTCAAATCATAATATTTGTTATTCTTTGTCTGTTCTGTTTCCAGCTATCCATTTATCTTTCTTCTTTAAACAAAACTTCTCCTGTACACTAATTGGAGTATGACGCCTTTATCTCTTTCCCCTACATTTATAATACTTAATATAAAATACATAGCTTACATTGGGATTCTGTTTGGTACATTCTAAAATTATACAATATTTTTTATTATCAATGCCAATACAAATCTAATCATTAATATTAGTATTCATTTATATCTTAAACACTTAACATGTTGCTTTTCAGTTGAATATCATACTTTTATGGGAACACTTCTGTTTTCCATAGTTATTTCCCCCCCACATCACATATTTTAAATCATTATTTCATTAAAATGTTCCCCCTTCTCCTACTTCAAATCTCTCATTTATTTCATTGCCTTCTTTTTCTTCACAAAGAATTTCACTAGAATAACACAATCTAATCATTAATATTGATATTCATTTATATCTTAAACACTTTACACATTATTTTTCAATTAAATATCATGCCTTTATGGGAACACTTATGCTTTCCATAGTTATTTCCCCCCCACATCACATATTTTAAATCATTGTTTCGTTAAAATGTTCCCCCTTCTCCTACTCCAATTCTCTCATTTATTTCATTGCTTTCTTTTTCTTCACAAAAATTTCACTAAATTACACTAAATGTTTTATCACATTTTAAATTACATATTGTTTCCAATTTTCTAAGATTATTTCTAAATACAAATATAAAAATACAATCTTATGTACCTTTCCAGAATCCCTTTTTCAATAAAGTTTACCCATTATCTCTAAAAGAATTTTGTTTCTTTGCATCTTGCTCCCCACCATTGAGGCTTCTCATCCCTTCCTTTCTCCCTTGCTTATTCTTCTCCTTGCCCTCTTTACCCCCTTGTCTCTCCACCTCCCTTTTCTTCTTCTACTTTCCTCCTTTCTGTTGTTTTCTAACATAGTATCCACTTTTCACCTTATTCTTCTCTTTTTTGGTTGTTTTTCCAAGTCTTAAAGTCCCCTTTTCCTTTTCCTCTTTCTCCTTTCCTTCCCCAACTAAAGTCACTTGTTCATCAAAAATGGCTTCTTCTTTATCCCAATCATCCTGTTGCGCAGTCAGCTTTTCATAAGTACAAACCGCCATTTCTAAAAATTGAAAAAGAGTGCCAAGAGAGTCCTTCCCTTCTTGTTCTTCTTTTTTTATATTTTTGGTATTCAAATTTCAATTCATCCACAAGTGATGCCATTGTAGAAAGAAAAAGTTTTTCCAAACAACCACCCAAGTGCTTTTAATCAAAGATAGTTCTCAGAAATTCCAAGATCACCAAACAATCCAAATAAGCTGTTTCTTTTGAATACTTTCTCCTTTCTTCACTTTCTCTTTCTGGGGTTAGTGTTTAGTCACAAAGTTCCGTTTAAAATATATCTTTTAGAAGTCTTATTAATGTTTAATAACTCTTTAAAATTCTAGGCAATCTTCTCCTTATTTTCAAATTCTGCTCCAATTTTTTCCCCCTCTCCCTTCCCACTCACAGCAAAAAAAGGTTTTTCTTTTTTAAGATGTTCAGAAATCCTTATCCCTTCAGCATTTAATTACCTCCAATGCAGGTTTTCCGATTTCTCTTATGGTTCCATCCGCTGTCACGTTAGGAAGGAAAGTGAAAAAAAACACAAACTTTTCCTTTTAAAATTCCATTCGCCGCTTGTAAATCTCTCTGGAAACAATTTATCTTTGGCAAATTTCAAGTTCCAGGGTACTTTCTCTTACTTTATCCCGGTCAGCAAAAACCACTTTCACTTCTTCACGACTCTTCCGACTTTCTTTCTCCTGCACAATCTTGTCCAGCTGCAGGCTTCTTTGTGGTGGCCATTACTGACCGCCGCTCCTCCGGCTTGGGAAAAGGGGGTTTTGCTGGCTGGGGAGGGGGTCTGCGACTCCCCCAAACCCCTGTCCGGGTCCCCCTATCTTCAGCTGCCTCTACGGGCAGCTATATCCCCCAAATCCAAATGGATCGGGGGCACCTCGGCAGCGAGCGTAGCAGGGATCGTGCGGTGTCACAAATCCCTGCCGCTGCCGAAGCCTTGCAAACCGGAAGCCCAATTGATCACACAATTGATCGACAACTGTTATGTCTAGGGTATTATGAGGCAGGTGCTTGTCTGTTTGAAATCGCAAGTCTCAGAGAAATTTTTTCATTTTGTATGACTTTCTCTATTTTATGATCATCCAGTTGTTCTTTTTTAAAAAAATATACTGGCCATGTAATGCTTTGTCTTCCCATGCCTCCTTTCTCTTCTTCATTTGATCTTTCTTGTAGGTCAGTTTGGCCTTTCCAGTACTCAATAAGCCTTCTTGTTATACTAGTTTCAGTGCATCTTCTTCAATGTCATGAGTTGGAAACCATAGAAGGAAATGAATTTTTTAAATCTATGTTATTATGGTCAATGTCCAGGATTTTACAGTCAATGTCCAGGATTTTATTTTATTGATTTCAATACAATAAAAGGGTAACAGGAGTCAAATTTAGAAACACAGACATTTTCTAGATTATTACAAGTAGTCCTCACTTAATGACTACAATTGGGACTGACAACTTTTTTGCTAAGTGACACAGACATTAAGTGAGATATCACATTTTCACAATGGACTTAAACCTCATTTCAGTCATGAGTATTTCAGTGAATTCATAGTCATTAAGTGAGAACTCAGGTAAATTATTTTTTTAAAAAACATAATGTAAATAAAGGTACAGATTTGAGAATGGTCTGGGATGCAAGCAAACTTTTACAGGTTACCTGATACAACATATTTTTGAAATTATGAGGAAGAGACAAGAGAAAATACAAAATATTTTAAATTAAATTAAAAGAAAAAAATAGGAAGAATTAAGAAAATAGATGAATATCTTAGAAACCAAAATCTCCTCCAGAACTCTACAACACCTTTATACCAGGATGGACCAATGGGACTGCTGTTATTGCATCTCACCACAACAGCCCTGGTTAGCAGCCAGGTCAGCCAATCAGCTCTTGTGATAGTAGAGCTGCCATTCAAGGCCAGAATTGAGATGCTTCTTCCTTGTACTCACTTCGTTGGCTGGCTCATGCCAGCTAAAACTAATAACCCCACTCCAACAGCTTGGAAAAATTGCACAAAGAAATACTCATGGAAGCAAGCTTGGAACAGCAAATAGCAGAGGGAAATCTTTTTTGAGACATTGGAAGGGGGTGGGAGAGAAATTGACATCATACAGACTGTGGGATAAGCATTTCATTGTTTGAGGTATTCAAAGCTAGATTGGAAGAAAATACTTGAAGGGATCAGAGACTATTTTGGTCTGAGAGAATGGAACAAAAATGCTAAGCTTTCTTCCATTTCCCCTGCTTACTGCTGTTGCTCTTGGAATCAGATAGGAAAACTCTGAAAGATGACATCATTGTAACTCTAAGACAGCTAAGCAGAGTGCCAGCATCAAAAGATCAAGGCAAATGAGATGAGAAACAGACTGGGTGTGAGAAAAATCAGTGGGTTCAAGTGGGAGAATGGACTCAGTTGCAGATGGACACTTTGTTTTTGTTTTTTAAATATATTAATACTGCAGGAAACATTTCTGGGAATGTGAAGATAGCTGGAATATTTAGCAGTTACACATGATAAGTGTTTAAGATCCAGCTCATCTGCCTGTGTGAGTATAGTTGGAAGTCTTATCCTTAATGAAAGGAAGAAACACCCATATTTTCCAGTCATCATTTAACTAATAGTTTAGTTATCAGAAAGTGTGTTTTCTAGATCCCATCTGATGATAACTAATAGTTGAAGGATAAAAATATCATCTAATGGGATCTAGAAAACATATTTTCTGTGTCATAGCAAATGACCTATGGAACAGTATATCTCCCTGAGGCTAGGATGGACCCAATCCTGCCAATTTTTCATTGAACATTGAAGACCTGGCTCAGCCTGGGCATTCAGCCAGGATGTTGGATGAGATAATATCATGTATTTTGCCTTAGACTGTCATTACCTGGGTGCAATATATTTGCTCTTTTTAAATGCAATTTTATTTTTGTTTTTAATTTTTGTGAGCTGCCCAGATTTGTACATGGGTGGGTGGCCATATAAGTCAAATGATTGCATGAATGACTGAATAAATGAAGTCAGAAAAACATTTGATGGAAAATATATAGGAAAGGATGTCTGTTTTTGTATGAGTAACATCAAATGAGCAGATCAGAGTAATACATAAAGTCATATTATGCACAGAATTTTAAAACTTTACGTATAACTAACAAGATACAGAGTTACAATATATAGTAGAGAAAGATGGAGATATAAGAACCCACAGATACAGGAATAGAGTTTTTTCTCTTGCTTTTTCAGACTAATATTTTAGGGTCATGTATATGAATGTGACATCCTATTTAAAATATCTAATCCATTATAAATGAGTGTTTATAATATGTAATCCATTATAAATGAGTATATAAATAAATATTCCAGGATGGAATATTTGAACTCTACATATCAAAGTAAGTCCAGCCAACAAACATTTGCATTGTCAATAAAAACTTTTTCAATAGCATATTATGGCTTTCTTCTGCTAAAATAATGGGCAGAGTAAAATATTAATGTGTAGGTAATACATGTAGGAAACATTTTTTCTACACTATATTTACAGAACCTTTAAACAAAAATGGAATGGTATATTGAATGTAGAAATGGTTTCTGACTAACAATCTTGCAAAGAAGCCATAATAAGTGACTGATGAAGTAGACATCAGGCTAGGCTGGGTTTCTTGTATGACTTCTCCAGATGTTCTAGGATTTTATCTACTAACTAAGCTACAGGGGACTTAATTTACTTCCCATGTGCATCTGAAACCATACCAGATTCTGTAATAGTGTTTGGATGGATTCCATTTTAGGCCATTCTGGTTCTTTGCAGTAATGTTGGTCATTAAGCAAGTCACCATGTGACCACACCTAATTTTTGTTGCAGTCATTAAATGAATCACCATGGTTGGTCAATGAACTTGGCAGTTGTTAAGCAAATATGTTGTCTACAATAGGTGTTTTGTGCTGTAAACCGGAATTAAACACAGGTTTCTGGCAAAAATTGCTACAAATTGTGGCAATATGGCTGCAGCATGCTGCAAATGGCTATAAATGTGGGTTGATTGTCAAGCACTCAAAAGGCAATCACATGACCATTAAAGTGAGAGTCAGCCACGGGAACTTTGAATCTAGGTCACAGATCACCCTGAGCAGATCTATGACTGGTCATAAATCAGTCTGACCAGTAAATATAGTTTTTAAATCAGTTGAAGTAACCTGCATGTTTCCAGGACCAAGTTTTCTCTAATAGAGTTCCAAGGGATAAAACAATAATTGGATTTACTAGCAATACTATAACATTGAAAGTTTAATTTTGGCACACCATGTAAATCTGTGTAGTTATTCTTGAGTATGCTGTTCACTTTAAAAGAAAGCAGGAAAAAAACAATGTTAGCTTGATACTGTCTAAACAACTATAAAATGTAATGGGAGAGATGAAAGAACTGTTATTTGAGAATTATAATTATAAGTTACCTCTCAAGTTAATAGAGGAGGAAGAATAATCACTTAAGAGGTGTTATAGTTATAGGAAAAAAGGAAGGACACATGAGTTGAACCTCTCAGTTCAATAAAGCCATAATGTGTTATTTGGTGACACAACTACTACGTAATTCAGCAACTACGGTTTAATTTTCTGTTAACATCTAAAACATTTGTAAGTAAACAAAATGTACAGCCACCAGGAGGCGGTGATGCATCATTGCATCCTTTTAGAAATTGAATAACATTTGACTTAAGCTTGCATTTCTTTTGCTATCTGTACTCTACAGATATTTATCTGCTTTCTTCTTAGCAATTTTGCTGAACAAATCCAGGCCTGTTTTCCATCATGTAATAATCGCCATAATAATTTGAAGTTTGTTTTCAAAATAATGGAGCCCATCGATTTGTTCCTTCATTATACTTTTTTTTGGAAGCGGCAGGATCGGATACAGCATTAATAGCCCTCTAAATATAAAAATTACACAAAGGGCGACTAGTAATTTTATTCAAGTTGCCACTGTTATTTAATGTAGCTGTCTTCTCTGCATGGAATACTTTAAGGGTCCTCTCAATAAACAGATAAAAATATATAATAAATGCAAGGTAAAATAGTATCAATTATCCAAATCACAGAAGATTAAAAAGATATCCTGAAAGGACTAACATAGGTCAAAAGTGCATTTAGAAATATTTGCTTGCTTCTGATAGATGCCTTTGTCACTATGATTTATTAAATAATCAGTTTATTCTATTTTGTAAGCTTGTGAAACTCCATGGAGTCAGAAAAAAAATATTTCAAGATCTGAAAACAATTGGATAAATCAAGATCACAAGACTGTGTTATGCAGATTGCAAATAGCAAAATTCCTTAGCATTCCAATAGGGATCTCTGCGTGGCAAAAAAAGAATGTTAGTTAAGTACTATTAATACAGTACTAGTTAACGTAGGAATATGCAATTCAAATCTGATCTGTATCGGTGCATGTCAAGTTTTGGTGTCTTCCATACTCTCAAATATTTGAAAGCAGGAAAATCTGCAGATAGTCTGATTGCAATATATAAAGTTCAAGACTCATTTTTCATTAATATAATCTCTTTTTTGGGCTGTGAAGTTTAGACAAGAAGAAAATGCATCCTAATGAATTGGATTCATTGCTGAAAAAAGCAAAGTAAATTTCAACAGCACACATTAGCTGTTCTTGTTGAGTTCAAGGAATAAAGGACCGTCTCAAGTTTCAAGCCACAGAAGACAGAATTTGAAGAATTTGATGAAGTCTTTAAGATTGATTTGATGAAGGTTCAGCTACATAGCAATCTTTATTTCCATTGCAGACTTCTTAATATATCTTGCTTATGTCAGAAGTATGGTAGAAAAACCTCTCATGTCATCTTTTGCAGGAAGTTGAGCATCAGCCCAACCAACCAACCAACCAACCAACCAACCAACCAACCAACCAACCAACCAACTGGATAATAAAAAAAAACTTGCAAAGGATTTGGGTGAAGATCTTGAGAGATCTCAGTGTTTTCACACAAGCTCTTGTGAGATGTCAGTGAACCTCATTATTTTATTTTTAGAATTACTATAACAGAATAACAGAGTTGGAAGAGACCTTGGAGGTCTTCTAATCCATTCCCCTGATCAAGCAGGAGAATTTATATAATGGCTGTCTAATTTCTTCTTACAAACCCTGCAGTAATGGAGCACCGACAACTTCTGAAGGCAAGCCATTCCATTGATTAATTATTATAACTATCAGAAAACTTCTTCTTAGTTCTAGGTTGGTTCTCTTCTTGATTAGTTTTCATCCATTACTTCTTGTCCTGCCATCAGGTTCTTTGGAGAATGGGTTGACCCACTCTTCTTTTTCACAGCCCCTCAAATATTGAAACACTGCTATCATTTCCCCCTAGTCCTTCTTTTCACTAGACTAGACATACCCAATTTCTGCAACCGTTCTTCATATGTTTTAGCCTCCAGTCCCCTAATCATCTTTGTCACTCTTCTCTGCACTCTTTCTAGAATCTCAACATTTAACATTGTTTATATTGAGGTGCCCAAAACTGGATGCTGTATTCCAAGTGTGGTCTTACCCAGTGGTGATATTCATTTTTTTTAAACTACTGGCTATGTGGGTGTGGCTTTGTGGGCGTGGTGTGGCTTTGTGGGCATGGTTTTGTGAGCATGGTAGGGGAAGGATATTGTAAAATCCCCATTTCTACCCCACTCCAGGGGAAGGGTACACTATAAAATCCCCATTCCCTCTCCACCCTACTAACCTGCTTTCTAGCTCTGTTCTCCTGTGCAGGGCAATAAAAGAACACCCAGCTGATCAGCTGGGACTTGGGAGGCAGAGAATAGATGGAGGTGGGTCCAGTCAGAGGTGCTATTTGCTGGTTCTCTGAACTACTCAAAAATTCCACTACCAGTTCTCCAGAATTGGTCAGAATACCACCTCTGGTCTTACCAAGGCATTATAAAGTGGTACTGACATTTCACATGAAGTTTTATCCAATATAGGTGTTGGATGTAATTCTATGAGAGGAAAAGAAAGACAAAAACATAAAGTGAAGCATCGTTTTGCCAATTGTCTCCACAATTATCTGAGTCTTGGTTCTCACACAGAAATGTCCCAGCAAATGTGGAGATAAAGGTTTCTCAGGACTCATTCCTCTTTGCATTTAATCATAGCATAAACATGCAGTGGAAAATTCAGTGTTCTGTCCTGTCCCCATGATATTGCCTTCATCCCATCTTTTCCTATTAGTAAAGAAGCTAAGTATTCTGTAGTTGTACTGTTGGTAAAATAGTACTTTCTTCTTTATTCTAACAATATTCATTTGCGGCCACCAATTAAATAAAATCTAAGCTGAGTGTTGGGGAGTAAGGTGATTATTGTGACTTGAAACAAGAGGACCAGCATTGAGAAGGAAAAATTGATGCTGCTGTATTAAGGATGGGGTCATAGTACTTCCTCTCAGTAGTGGGGAAGGACTTTGTTGATAGGCTCAAGAAAAAATGATTTGTTCAACAAATCAACAACCACCAGAGAAAGAATTATCTGAGAATAGAGCATAGACAGAAGAAAAAATTGCATTTTCTGAATAATTTGGGCAATCTGGACTTTATTATTCAAAGTCCACTTTATTAGTTATTGTTGATGTTATTTCAATGAAAAGGAACTGAAGAGAGGTCCTACTTGTAACTCAGCTATGAAAATAGTAGGCTTTCTGGAATCATAAAGTCCTTGCTCACTTATAAAGTACATGGAAATATATGCGTGTATTGTCTTCAATCCTAAACTACATATATTCTCTATTAGATGTATTTTTCATAACATAAAAATGAATGTCTACTTCTGCTAAGAAAATAGCAGCTTCAGCAGCAAAATCAGTGAAGAAGAGCTGATTCTCTGAAATCTGAAATACTCTGCTTATTGTTTACATATTATTAATCTCTGGAATAATTCTTTTTGAGAATTATGACATGACCAATTTGAGAGTGTAGCATTAATCAGGTTGAATGATCTAGAAAAGTGTGAACTGGGCATTTTTCACTTTTAGTTTAAATTCAAACTAAATAAGAATTTGGAGCCTTGGAAAATTCATCTCCTCTCTCACTTAAAGTGGATTTATAAGGGTGGATTTATAAGCACTCATAGAGTTGTTTCTGATCCTAGTTAGGTGAACTTTGCTTATATCCCTGGATGAGTTTCTGCAAGCCTTTGGAGTGAACTGGCTGTTTCCTGATTCATCCAACACTTCCTTATAATCAGAATTTGTAAGAAATCTCAGGCTACACATATTATTTCTTCTTGTACACTAGAAGTTTCTTTTTGTCTTTCTGTGTCCTCAGCATTTCCATCTAGAGTCTGTTCTGAAATGTTTCCCAAGCTTTAGTAGCATATTTTGTGGTGGTATATGAGAAGGAGGAAGCTTAATCACGGCTTGAGGTCATTACCAGCTGGAGTAAGGCTTTATAAACTGGTTTTCAAGCCATGCAATATAGAGTTGCTGGTTGAGGATTGAGCGACTTGTCAGCATATTTCAAATTATTATCACTGGAATCTTATTCTTTCTAAAAAACAGATACGGAGCATAAGGAAATTCTACCTCCGGGATGAGTCACTGCTTTGCAAAAACCTAGGCTACAATGCATTTAAACACAGTGGGAATGTGATCCTTGTTGGATGTTTGACTTCTGGTGATGCATTATAGTTCAGACTACAATGAATCAGTTTGGATTTAATAAAATATTACTGTTGTAGCACTTCAAATGCTACCAAAACTTTGACCCTATCTATGATGGATTCTGTCATAGTTGCTGTGTATAAAATGTTTTTTTGTGATACTTTACCCTCCCTAAGGAAATGAGAAGTCACTTCTGACATACTGTATATCAGGACATACAAGTTTGCGCAAACAATGGAAAATTTCCAATACCACTGTTTATTAAGAATTAAAAGGAGGATTAAGTGCATTTCCTGGGAGCTGCCTGCATTATTCAGTACTGTATGAAAATAGAACCTTGAAATGTGTTGCCAGAGGGAAGGATTAATATTATAATTTGCTGATTAAACAAAATATTTGATGTTCCTCTGGAATCTCCCACACCTATTTTTATCAAGCTGTAATGATTAAAGGGAAATGCATTCAAACTTGTACTTCAAAGTCTTTTGAAGACCAAAAATATGTAGTGGTAAAAAGCCCTTAGAAATATTGGAAAAGGCATACATAGTATCATAGAGATAATTTGAGAAATAAAATGAAATTATAATTCTTTTCACTAGGTACAATTCTAGAGTATATTTACAAGAAACATCAAAGTTTACTGAGATACTACATTCTTATGGCTTTGCCCAACACCAGCAATATCTGATTGGAAACCTGAAGCAGCAAAAGCAAAACTAACAACAAAATATTCACAACGAAAGTTTAACCAAATTCAAGCAAGAATGGCTTCCATATATACAATACATCAAGGCAAATCCAAATCCAAACCCAAACCCAAACATAATATGATCTCTAAGGGGTTTAAATGCATATAAATATTGCAAATCATTTGGAGTATAAAGAAGGAGGAAGTTGGAAACCAAACATATCTATTTTTCTAAGTTCTTTTTTCTCTATTTCTTTTAAAATTTATAAACAGTAATAAATAATATTAGAATGGAGACTTAGTGTTAAGCTTAAAGTTCAAAGAAACCTATTTATATTCTAAATAATGTAAGCCTTTTTGCAGTTGTCTACCAACGACATACTTAGCTTTAACAACCATATGTTTAACATTTTAGAAATTATATTTAACATTGATATAATTTGTCTCCTTCCCATTAAAAGTTTAACTTATTCAAACATCACAGTGTTAACAATTTCTAGTTTATATTGCATAAATACCACTGCTCCTACAAATATCTGTACTTCATAATGTATTATTTGCACCCTATAATGGATAAAACAATTAGAAAAATTAGTAATATATAGTAATATATAGTTATATATACATTCTTAAGTTTTCTCGGGTATTTATACGTATGGTATTCAGCTTTGTTTGGGTATTTTCCCATGTCATTATAGTTGTGCTTTTAAAGTTGTAGCAACATTTCAGCAGAATCTCATCTGCCATCATCAGGCTTCTGTACTGTGTTCGTCTGTGAGTCAGACTTTTACAGCTGTTTCTGTTTTAAATTTGGTGCTAGCCTACTGCTGTGCCAGAATGGTTTTTTCTTCATCCTGATTGGTTGGGAGTCTTGGTCTGTGTTTATTGGTCTTGGAGTTTGCTGTGTTCTGCTTGATTGGTGTTTCTAATATCTTCTGTCTGTTTTGTAGCTTTTTTTTGTCTTGATTGGCTGGCAACATTGTGTTTCCTGTATTGGAGGCTTTTAGTGCGGCTTGGCTCTGAGTAAACAGATGGCTATCATTTATTATGAAGCTAGGTTTCATCTGGGTGCCTGGTTGGGGTGTGTTTGAGCTGGAGGTATCGGGGGGGGGTCTGTTTGTGCCCAGGTGTTTGGCTGGCTTGTGGTGTGGATATTTTTTTGTTTGTGAGTGCAGGCTTCCAGATAATTGACAGTCTGGTGGAGTCATCTCTTCTATTCATGCTTCCAGGTCTTTTTTCAATCTCTATGGCTTCTCTGATAATTCTGTAGCTGGGGTTTTCTATAGTGGCTAGGGTTTTGGTGCCATTGAAGTCAATGCTATGACCTGTGGCTTTCATGTGTTGGACTAGGGAGGAAGTGTGTTCCAGCTTTTTTACTGCATTTTTGTGTTCATCCAGGTGGGTACTTATTCTTCTATTGGTCTGTCCAATGTATGTGGCAGGGCATGATGCACAGGAGACTTCATATATGCCTTGGTTTTCCAGGTCAATTTTATCTTTGGGGTTTCTTAGGATGGCTGCTATTTTTCTGTCTGTTTTGAAGGCAGTCTTGATGTGATGCCTGTGTAGTATCTTACTGATTTTGTCTGTAGTACCTCTTATGTAGGGCAGGACAGCTGTTCCAAAGGTCTGTTCATCTTCTAGGTCTCCATTATGTCTCAGTGTGTTTTTGTGGATCAAGCCAGTGATTTTGCT